>NC_068364.1:86026648-86226751 GCF_020536995.1 Dreissena polymorpha
TAACTCCAAATATATTCAATGGATTTACTTTAAACTTAGAATATAAACTCCCAACACTATATAACTAAGGATCCTGAAATTTAAATAGGAGGAAACAGGTGCCATGTTTACAAATATTATTCTACTGTCTAAAACAATGTTCTCATACAAGCAAACACATTTCGGCAGGGATTTGGCACTACTGTTACAAGCTCTTGTTAGGGAGGTGGCTGTCTATTTCTTGTGTGTTATTAATGACCCTATCATCGTGGACACTTTTTAAGGTTACAATTATTCATTTCATTATTCCTGTCAATTTCATCTTGGTATGATTATATGTGGGTGTTTGTTTAATCAATACGATTTTAACGATATAAGATTTGAACTGACTTACGAAAATACTTTCCAACTTGAGATCATAAAGAAATAAATTGGTAGCACATTACCATCCCCTTTGCTAAGATATTTTTTTGTCGCATACTGATTTCATTGTTGAGGACTACTGATTTACCATTTGTCATGTCTGTCCTTCAATGTTGTTTGTCAGATTGTCTGGATGAAGCAATGTTCAATAAATAATTGAACTATCTTTTCTTTTTCACAACAGTAAACAATAGTTGGAAATTGACACTTCATTTAATTATAAAACATATCATGAGTTAAGGACAATATGAAATGAATGCACCATTTATATGTGGTAGGGCTATACATCTTTGCCTTTTTCAGATATTTTATTCTGTGTTTTGACAGTAGTGCTTATTTGAAATGCTGGACGAGTTTGGATCATGTTGTATAAGAGTACTGTCACATGGCTATCTCCTAGCTTTTTTAATTATTTTCTTTTTCTTTTTTAAGATGATCTGCTGACAGACAGAGGATCATACAAGGCATACGAATTCGATACATCATTGCCCGTCCCTAAAAGACTAAAATAAGACATCAGTCCAGAGCTGACCACAAACCGAGGGACCCACCTGTTGAACGGTTACTCAACAAAGTGAAGATTTGTATGAACCATCAAATGAAGGCCCTGAGAGCAATTCTTCATTGACAACAGATGGAACAATCATATCTAGCCAAGACAAATGTTCGGCGGTTCTGACATATATATCAAAGATGCGCCTGACTGGAACAGCATCAGATCAGCTCATAAGACTGCTGAATATCTGTGGGAGCGTAGACCTGTCAAAAGAAGACGTGAAACAAACTGTAAATGACGCACATGTAGAAACAATTGATTATTGTGAGCTTTGCTCATGTTTGTTTCCCGAGGACAAAGACATCTTTCATTGCGTTTCCCCAATGCAGTGGATTACGGTTCTTGGGACCAGCTGAACACCAGCATTTGAAACGAAGCAAGTCATACTTCGCTACATCTTCCATTCATTCACAGATATTGGATATCATGGAAAGAAATAAATTAGTTAACAATGGAATCACTCTTACTATGAACACGGATGGAGTGCCCCTTTACCATTCTTTGGCTGTCAGTCTCTGGCCAGTTTTCCTGGTGCTAAATGAGTTGAGGCCTTCCGAGAGGTTTCTTATGAAAAATGTAATTGTCTGGGGGATCTGGCAGGGAAGAGGAAAGCCTGTTTTTAGGACTTTCCTGAAACCTCTCACCACAGAGCTAAACTCTCTTCACCACAATGGAATCATGCTAGATGGAAAAAGAGTTGATGTCACCCTGACGTGTGTCACAATGGACCTTCAGGCAAAATCGCAAGTTATGGAAATGGTCCCCCACAATGGACAATGTTCATGTGTTACTTGTGAAATAGAGGGTGTTGTGGAAAAAAAAGGAAAAGGCCACACGAAAGCCTTTCCTGTATCAGACCCATGTCCCTTAAGAACAAGCTGTTCAATACTGAAAAATGCAGAAGAAGCTATATTGACTGGAAAGGCCCAAAAAGGAATCAAAGATGTCTCCGTGTTGTTCGATGTGGACCATTTTAATCCAGTCCATGGGGTTGTTCCAGACTATATGCATGGTGTTCTGCTGGGAACAACGAGAAAGCTCCTTACATTGTGGACTGGAAAAACATCAAAGGGGCAGCCATATTATATTGGAGGGCAAGTAAAAGAAGTTGACAGAAGACTTTCTGATATGCGACCCAACTGACAACATGTCAAGACTTCCAAGGTCAATAATGATCATTTGAGCATTGGAAAGGCATCCGAATTTCAGCACTGCTGCTGTTCTATAGTGTCCCCTGATCTCCAAGGTATTCTTCCGCCTCAATATATGCGAAAACTTGTGTTATCTGGTTGAAGGTGTTTTCAAATTGTTAGGAGAAAATCTTGAGAATGAAGTCATCGACGAAGCCGAGCTAAGCTTGACAAAGTTTCAGATAACTTTTGAAAACATGTATGGCGTGGAACATTGTGGCCTGAACATTCACAATATTGATTTCATATCGCCAATTATGCAAGACTCCATGGGCCGCTGTGGGGCTGTCAGCTTCTCGTTCGAAGACATGAACGGGACTTTTGCTAAAATCAGCCCATGGGACTGGCAACGTTGTCGGCAACTGTTGCAGACATGCTAGTGCAGAAAAAGTTGCATGGTGAGCTGCTGCCATACAAGATGACAATCTAAGGGATTTTGCATTGGACATGTTGACCACTGGAAGAAGGACAAAACAAAAAAAAGAATGTGAGAACTGCAGTTTGTTGGGGAAGATGCATCCAGTCGACGTCCAAATCTGCAGTCGAACAAGAGGTGAAGCAGTACACTGGAAAAGATGTCTGCTCCCTCCAGAAGGTACATCGAATTAAATTAAAGGGACAACTGATCTCGTCCAAAAATTACAACGAATGCAGAAGAGAAACTGCCACACGGTGTTTGTTAGACAAATGGATTGCATTAAATCAATAGAGTTTTTTGTATATGACGCTGTCAGCAACAAATGTTTTGCGTTAACTCAGACCTGAAAGTGACTGGGTTGCTTCATAACAGTTTGACCCATTTAATTAAAGTTGAACATGGCAGAAAGAATGAAATTGTGCCAGTCAATGCATTTGTGGAAAAAGTGATTTGCTTAGAAGGATTTAAGGACTGTGTCTGTATGGCAAGATTACCCACTTTTTACAATCACTGTGTGTACATGTAGATGTTCTGTGTTTTGTTATGAATTTTCCACCGTGTATTTCTGATGTGCATGGAAATATAGTGAGACATATATTTAATATGTTATTCCAGGGAATAAAATAGCTTTTAAAAACCTGAAGTTATAAGCCAGTGCTCGAAATGTTCATGGGTCAAATGTAACTTTCAGGGGCCAAAATACTGAAGTGTAGATACAGTAGTTTGTTGCTGAATATTTGTTGTTTGCTCTACCAACATTGCTTTGTATAACTTTTAGTATATGTATTGCATTACTAAAAACAACATTTTGTGTACTATAATGTACATTTTATGTTAAGTTACATGATACCATTTGTATCAAAATGATTCAAGGCAGAAAATATGGAGGAGTATGACAAAACAGCAAAATGCTTGCATCAAAAAGCAGGATTCTGCTTAAATTGAAATCCTTGTATTACATTCAATGTATTGCATTATACACTGCATTATATGTTTTTGCAATAGGGTTTTGCCATTATTACAACATGATCCTCTTAGTGTTTTCATTATTTGCTGTAAAATGTTCTGTTCAGAGTTTACAAATTCATCATAATGTAATATTGGTTTATAAGTCTGCATAGGTCATATGAGGGCTCAATAAAAGGGCAATTTATAAACTTGAATTTAAACTAGTAATAATGCAATTAATGATATGCATGTCAACACTTTCTTGGTGAAAAGGCTATTTCTTAAAATAGTAATTACGGTTGGTAGTAAAGTGTAAGCCTAAAGATTGTCTATTGTTTCGTTTTGAATAGATAGTCTTGAATACGGCTTAAAATAATTGTTATGGATTAAAAACCTTCGATAATTTTAAAAGATTGTCTCAAATACATTATGTCTCAAATAAGATGTAAATATTAATCAACTGAGCTTATTTTTAAAAAAAGGCCATTGTTGTTCAAATATTTATTATGAAAAGTATTATTTTCTTGATGTTTTCAAATAATCAATAAACATTTGATAATGTCATAAAATAACACTTGTATTGTGTTGTTTTTGTAAATACTACTAATATATAATGTTGATGTGAATAAAGTTGTTGAAACGTATGAACTGGATGTTGTGTTAGTAAATCTTTAAGTTTCTTGAATAATGACACTTTTGTTTTCATTCACTATATAGTATACATTCTTTCTTTTGTTCCGACTTGTAATTAACTTTCACTGATTGAACTGAAGTATGGACAAAAATGTAATTAAAAAGAATGATGTTCCATTCATAAGCTTCAGAGGTTGTAAGTGTGCTGAACATTTGATTTTATGCCCTTAAGATAGAAAAAATACTTGTTTTCTTGATTAAATTTTAAGATAAACAAAATATTTCTTTTAAAAGATAAGTACATTTGTTTCTCAAGTATAAACTATGTTCAGACCCAGAAAAGATACACTTATTAATACACTTAAATACACTTAAATTGAAAAGACGCACTGTCTTGGAAAAGATACAGTTTAAAAATTACACTTCCATTGAAAAGACGCACTCAATCATGAAAAAGTACAGAAAAAATACACTTGGCAATTCAAAGATTATGAAAAAACGCGCTCCAATTTCGAAAAATACACTTTAATGCACTTAAGTGTACTTTTAAAACGAAAGACGCAGAAAAAATACACTTTTTTGGAGAAAGCGCAGAAAAAATGCACTTATTAAAGTGTATTTTGTTAAAAAGCGTATTTTATTTCGAGATGGATATCAGTACCCCATCTTTACAGGCATTATTGGAACAAACGCTGTTTTATGACCATCATTGCTTTTGAACCTGATATTCTCATAAAAATTGAAATATTATTGAAAAATACATATATGAAAGCTTAAGCTAATAAAATTTCCTTTCCTGTGGTGTAAACTGTATGTTTCTACCTTAATTTATTGGTCAGTTATAGTCATGCCAAAGTTGACCGTTGTGTGTTTTACTGCGTTTCAATGCAAATCTACCTCTTTGGAAACGCAACCGTCATTGCCTTTAAACCTGATTTCTCATAAAAGTTGAAATATTATTGAAAAACACTCAATATGAAAGTTTAAGCTAATAAAATTTCCTTTCCTGTGGTGTAAACTTATGTTTCTACATTATTTTATTCATCAGTTATAGTCATGTAAAGTTGACCGTTGTGTGTTTTACTGGGTTTAAATGCAAATCTCTTTCCAGCTCATATAGAAACTTTGCGAAGTTGGTGTGTTGAATCAAATACAAATAATTATATTTTGGAATATTAATTTTTTTTTTCTTACTTTCCAAACTACAATTCTTCTTTCTTGAAGATTTTTTTATTTTATAAATTCATTCTGCAAGCCTCAAAATTCATGTAAATTCTTATAATAACTAAAGAAAAACACAGAGTTTCTAAAACAACTTCATGCATTTTCAAAATCAATTGTATTATTTCTTTTAAAATTCGTACAATACTTGGTATTTCTATTACATTCATTCACCAAATGATTTATAAACATTTATAGATACCAGTAACAATTTAATTGGATGTTGCATAATGTGCCATGAATATTCATATAATTAATTTGCATTTTGCATTTTATTACCGATCGAAATCCGGCAATGTTGGCGTCTTCAATAAGTCTTCAGTTCATGTATTTATTTGCAAAATTCCAATTTAAGCGGCTACTTTATTATCGAATACTCCAGTTTATAATCTGATCGCCGACATATAACTTTATAACCCAGAAGTCGCCGACAAACCCGTGTATTCATGTACCAAATTACAAAACGCCCAGGAAACATGGCACGCGCGCCAATGTCATCTGAAGACTACTGCTGCGTCCGGTAAACATGTTTATTCAAAGTGTCTAGAACCCGTGTTTCTTATCCCTAAATGTTAAATTAGCACGTGCGCTATTAATTATTATGTTGGTCAGTCCAAAGGCATATTGAAGACCGCCGACTGCGTCTTTGTTTTGTTGCTCAATCAAGCACCGATTATCCAATATTCTGTGTATTACGAAACACAAACTTTAGATAAGCACGTGTCGTTTGTAAAAACATTTAAGTGTACATGCCATTAAACATATCGATGTAATTCTCGTATATGATCTCGGAAACAAACATTTACGATATAATGGAATCAAACAACAATAAGAATGAAATCGATTTTCACCCAAATCATATTATATCCCTATGGAACGTGTTTACTTTTGCGACATTTTTAACAAGTTATAAATACGTTTTCGGAAAATGTCCAAATTAAATACGGTTCGAGAATAGCAGTTATTTAAGAACATTACGAATTGCCCGAAGCGCACACATCCCGGAACGTGATTTACTCATTTCAAATGGTAAACCCTCGTCTTGATTGGTCACCAATTGCATCATAACTTTAAATAGCAACATTACCGGATATTTACTCGACAGTTTAGAAAAATTATGAACGCAGGTGTATATGCATTTCTGTTACACTTAAAACATCATTTTAAGCATTTAAATAGCAAATTAAATCGTGCCGCGTAAAAACGCGTATATATCAGGTAATAGATAGGGTAGTAGAAATGCGTAGATAACAGGGAATCGATACAGGCGTAGATACGCGTATTTGACAGGGAATCGAAAGGGTCGTAGAAACGCGTACCTGTCAAGGAAAGGGTTAAACAAGAGATGTGTTTGTCAGAAACACAATGCCCCCTTCTGCGCTGCTTTGAAGCCATATATTTGACCTTGACCTTGAAGGATGACTTTGACCTTTCATCACTCAAAATGTGCAGCTCCATGAGATACACATGCATGCCAAACATCAAGTTGCTACCTGAAGCGACATAGAAGTTATGAGCATTTTTTTCGAAACCTAAATGCAAAGTGTGACGGAAAGACAGACGGACGGACGGTCCGATCACTATATGCCCTCCTTCGGGGGCATAAAAATTAAATCAAGTAAAAAAGGTCTTAAATTAAATATAACTTTCTAAGGGACAACAAATGTGTCAAAATACGTATCTAAGTGCTAGGGTTAGATCCCCGATCTAGTTTTTGTCCTACTGTCAATATTAAGTCAATGGGATTTATATTCCTGTTATTAATTAGCAACAAAGCTAGTATTGACTGTGTTTGGATAAAAAAAAAGTCATGACTGGAGTGGTTTCAGTCAGCAGCTCACAAAATAACATGCGTGTCAAAAATATTCCATATGCTTGTCTAACGTCACGTTTTTTGTTTGTTTTGTTCCGGGATAATTACCTCACTTACTTTTCTTCTTTGTCTGTACAAAACAAGTTGTAGATTGTGGTAGTATCTGTTATAAAGCAACATCCCAAAACAAGGAACAAAATTGTTAAAAAACCAGGTTTTCAGTTGAAAAAAGTCTTAAAAAGGGAGACAATTCAAAATGTGTATTGTTAACCCCCTTGTGTACAATTGACCTTGATTTCAATTAGAAAAAAAACTGATAAAGAGAAACAACTTCAGATCAAAATGTGAATTGTTACTGATTGTTCATATTTACATAGTTGTTACAAAATCAATTTATTTTTAGTTGTGGTGACCTTGACCTTGAAGATGTTGACGTAGTTCTTTCGCGTGACACACCGTCTAATGATGGTGAACAAATATGCCAAATGATTTTAAAATCTGACAATGAACGACAAAGTTATGGCCCAGACAAGCTCATTTATGGCCATGTTTGACCTTCAAACTCAAATTGTGTCCTTGACCTTGGAGATATCGACATAATTCTTTCGAGCGACACACCGTCTTATGATGGTGAACAAATGTGCCAAATGATTTTAAAATCTTACTATGAACAACAAAGTTATGGCCTGGACAAGCTCATTTATGGCCATTTTTGACCTTCAAACTCAAATTATGACCTTGAGATTGGAGATATCAACGTAATTCTTTCGCGCGACACACCGTCTTATGATGGTGAACTAATGTGCCAAATAATTTCAAAATCTGACAATGAATGAAAAAGTTATGGCCCGGACTAGATTGTTCCGCCCGCCAGCACGCCCGCCCTCCCGCCCACATTGCAAATCTAATAACCAGTTTTTTCCTTCGGATCACCTGGTTAACAAGACAATTGCCAAGCAATAAAAGTCCCCTACCGGCTCCACCATTGTCAGAAATTCCACTATTGTCAGAATATTTTTTTTATTTGTTGCCATAGCAACCAGAATTTTTGACATAGGAACAAAATGAAATGACGTGCATAATGTCCATATTGCCATCTATCCATGTTACAAGTTTCATGAAAAAATATTAATAACTTTTAAAGTTATCGCAGGATCCAGAAAAAAAAACCATTTTCAGCAGTATTTCTAGTCTATTTGTTGCCAGGACAACCACAATTTTTGACGTAGGAACAAAATGAAATGACGTGCATAATGTCCATATTGCCATCTATCCATATTCCAAGTTTCATGAAAAAATCTTTAGAACTTTTAGAGTTATCGCAGGATCCAGAAAAGTGTGACAGACTGACGGATACAAAACCATAAGCCCCCTCCGGTGAAACCAGTAGGGGACTAATAAAACTCACACATGTTCACAAATTTTAACAAGGAATACATTACTTACAAATGCTACTTCTATTTGGCTCAAATATCCAAACGCTTCCCTTAAACTTTGTTAAGTTAATGATTTTTAATGCTCCTGTTTAATTTAAAGTATGCAAAACACATTTAGGCGTTCCCAACTTAAAATCCACCACTCTTAAAGCTATAAGGGTTAGCTTTCCGTTAACATTCCTTCCTAACTAATGAAACTGTGATTAAATCAGACAAAATGGGACCAAATACCCTAGCTGTTTTATTTTGTTAATTTCCTGATAACAAATTAATGAACATGGTTTCAACAGAAAATATTCTTGAAACAATTTGAACTGAACTGACCAACACATTGTTCTAATGAAATTACACCAATTTCTATAACAACATCACAATCTACTAACCCCAGCCCAAAACCATAAACACAATTTAATTCATTCCTTAGATGATATTCAACTTCAACCCTAAGTAAAGTCCTTAAATATTACCAGTTCAGAAGTCCCAACACTATCCACTGACTATCCCTGTACAGAAAGTCATTAGAGCACATCTTAATTAAAATATTTCATTCTTTAATCAACCTGAATGAGCACTTGGTATAACTTGATTTTCGTGTCCTTTCTTCTTGTACCTCTTCCGACGTATTCTGTTTCAAGCACAAAACCCACCTATGCATAAGGTCGCATTCTACTATTTGTTTCAAAAATGGGCGTTAACTGACGGCAATCTACCAGAAACAACCCTGTTTTCAACTCCATTGAACCTGTTTTGTGTTGTTTACACTTTGTTGCATTTAACTAGCTTTGGATTTGTCTACCCGGCAATTAACAAATCGTGATCTTTTGTGTGCGCAACAATAAGGTAACTTTATAGTCCCACCATGATAGCAATGCTTAATCAGCTGATTCTTTTCAACAAAAAGTTACAATAGTTAACACGTGCAAGTTGCAATACATTACAGTAAAGAACATGGAATTTCAAAGATACGAATCAGTAGCATCCAATTGTTTCATTTATGGTTGCCGGATATTAGTAATACTTACTCAGTTGATTGTTTTCAAAAATAATTACAATAGTTGCAAGTTGCAATTCATGACAGTCATTAGAGCATGTAATTTCAGAGATACATATCCAGTGGGTTTTTTTCACCATTTTGTATATGGGGCCAAGTCCCTTTGGACTGGGAAAAATCGCGCATTTGGGAAATTAGTGTTACTGTTGTTTTGCTCACAAATGCTTCAAAATTGAGAATATGAGTATTTTCAGTATTAAATTTACCAAGGTTCAACTTATAGAGATGAATGGAAGGTGAACTAAATGTTAAGGTCTAAAAAAAAATACAATATGTTTTTTTTTGGAAATCTTCGATTGGAAATTTATAGGTCCCATTTGGTAAAAAAATATACCTTTTTCGATTGGGAATGGGGCCAAATACTGGCCCTGAATTTGAACAAATAATACAGTACAGCCAAAGCGGCACAAACATAATCCGCGGCTACCCCACGGCCAGATTATTAGTCCGCGGCGGCCGAATCGTGTGTTCACGCGGCGTATCGCCGTGGCACTCGGCATCGATCCGCGCAACGACGCCAAGTCTGTATTAACCTCGCGTACTTTCGCGGAGTAAATCCGCCGCATACGTACGCGGCGGATCGAGTGAAAAGATATCCACCTACATGTACATACATGTATGTGTAGGGTAGAATTAATTACGCGCAACTGTTTATGTTTCGTTCGATTATCATTATTAAATTTGTAATCCGAAACACACTTCCGAATTTTAATGCTAACGCGTCCTTTGGCAAATTCTAGCGTCAAATAAACAGTGCTAAAATATCCTTTGTTTCATAAAAAGCGCGCGAAAATTATGCAGACATGTAGAACGTCGTTTGGAAAGTTTGGGTGTATTTTGTGTTGCATAAATACATGAACATCACGTCAGGCGTAAATCGCGTGTTCAGTGGAGAAAAAAAAACGCCCCGATTAGACGTTATTTCATCATCTCTATAAATAGTAACAAATGCCAAAATGTATTTGATACTTAAGGAAATATCGAGAATGTTTGTGTATCGTAAATATTTACCAGCATTTGCTTTAAACTGGAATATACGGGATTATCGGGTAATTAGTAGCGATATTAACTGTATAATATGAACAAAATAAAACGTGTTTATATACGCATATTCAAACAATAGTTATAATAAGCTGATAATTAACAAAACTACAAATACGTCGTCACCGTCTTGATTATTGATGTGGCTTCAAACTGCTAATTTTCTCAGCTAAAATATAATAGCGGAATCAACATGCAATTAATTTATAAATCCACCATATGCTGGAGCCTTGACCACTTGTATGTGCAAAAACATAATTACGTGACCTTGTTTATGTGTGAAATACATACACTACGGGCGGGAAACAAACTTAATAATTGGCCAGACACATTAACTATGCTTATATGTATATGCTAATACAATCCGCGCACAATAAATGTATTATGATTTTAATTATTATTATAATTGTTCTTTTGAAATTTGTTAACTACATGCAACTAATAATTTTAAAAAAAAATCATGATCGCATCGACTCGGCATCATGTCGCGGACCGCGGCATGCCTCGGCGGACAGATGCGAAGTTTCACGGCGAAATACGACTTGCCACCGCATACTGACGCGGCTTCAACGACTGACGCGGCATCGACTCGTTTCGCCTTGCCGCCGCGAATCGCGAAATACGTTTGTTCCGCTTTGGCTGTACTGTATATGTGTTTGTTAGAAACACAATGCACCCTACTATGCCACTTTTATTTATTAATTATTTTTTTTATCATTTGGCAGGTTCAGATAATTATCTCCCTTTAAAGCTTATTACTTCCCTTGGATTTGTTTTTTTGACCTTTGAACTTGAAGGATGACCTTGACCTTAACCTTTCACCACTCAAAATGTGCAGCTCCATGAGATACATATGCATGCCAGCTATCAAGTTCCTATCTGAAGCGACATAGAAGTTATGAGCATTTTTCGAAACCTACACGCAAAGTGTGACGGACAGACAGTCCGATAACTATATGCCCTCCTTCGGGGGACATAAAAACAACAACACTGATATCAGTGATATCCAATTGTTTAAATTTCTCATGACACCAAACCAATATTGGGTAATTCATAACTCAATTTCAAACAAGGGCTGTTTGTAAAACATGCATGCCCCCCATATGGGCTCTAAGTTGTAGTGACAGCCATTTTGTAAATATGTTTTTTGTCACTGTGACCTTGACCTTTGATCTAGTGACCTGAAAATCAATACGGGTCATCTGCGAGTCATGATCAATGTACCTATGAAGTTTCATGATCCTAGGCATAAGCTTTCCTGAGTTATCATCAGGAAACCATTTTACTATTTCGGGTCACTGTGACCTTGACCTTTGACCTAGTGACCTGAAAATCAATAGGGGTCATCTGCCAGTCATGATCAATGTACCTATCTAGTTTCATGATCCTAGGCATAAGCGTTCTTGAGTTATCATCCAGAAACCATTTCACTATTTCGGGTCACCGTGACCTTGACCTTTGACCTAGTGACCTGAAAATCAATAGGGGTCATCTGCTAGTCATGATCAATCTACCTATCAAGTTTCATGATCCTAGGCATAAGGGTTCTTGAATTATCATCCGGAAACCATTTTACTATTTCGGGTCACCGTGACCTTGACCTTTGACCTAGTGACCTGAAAATCAATAGGGGTCATCTGCTAGTCATGATCAATCTACCTATGAAGTTTCATGATCCTAGGCATAAGCGTTCTTGAATTATCATCCGGAAACCATTTTACTATTTCGGGTCACAGTGACCTTGACCTTTGATCTAGTGACCTGAAAATCAATAGGGGTCATCTGCGAGTCATGATCAATGTACCTATGAAGTTTCATGATCCTAGGCATAAGCTTTCCTGAGTTATCATCAGGAAACCATTTTACTATTTCGGGTCACTGTGACCTTGACCTTTGACCTAGTGACCTGAAAATCAATAGGGGTCATCTGCCAGTTATGATCAATGTACCTATCTAGTTTCATGATCCTAGGCATAAGCGTTCTTGAGTTATCATCCAGAAACCATTTCACTATTTCGGGTCACCATGACCTTGACCTTTGACCTAGTGACCTGAAAATCAATAGGGGTCATCTGCTAGTCATGATCAATCTACCTATCAAGTTTCATGATCCTAGGCATAAGGGTTCTTGAATTATCATCCGGAAACCATTTTACTATTTCGGGTCACCGTGACCTTGACCTTTGACCTAGTGACCTGAAAATCAATAGGGGTCATCTGCTAGTCATGATCAATCTACCTATGAAGTTTCATGATCCTAGGCATAAGCGTTCTTGAATTATCATCCGGAAACCATTTTACTATTTCAGGTCACAGTGACCTTGACCTTTGACCTAGTAATCTCAAAATCAATAGGGGTCATCTGTGAGTCATGATCAATGTACCTATGAAGTTTCATGATCCTAGGCCTAAGCGTTCTTGAGTTATTGTCTGACAACCACCTGGTGGACGGACCGACCGACCGACAGACTGACAGACCGACCGACAGACCGATATGAGCAAAGCAATATACCCTCTTCTTCGAAGGGGGGCATAAATATCTACTGTGAGATACAAGTTTAAGTTAAAGAAGAGATATATACAAACATTCTGACCTGAGGAGCCCACCCTTGTTCTATAAGTAGCTTTCATGTTAAGGATATAAACGTTTTCTCTGAAAACTACAAGCCAAGCACTCATTTTAGCAATCAAAAACACTTGAAAGAAAAGTAGAGCTTTTCACGAATTAGGCAAGCATAAATATGTGACAAAATTTTTAATGTGTGGGTCACTTCTGCTAATATTCTTTTTTTTTTTAAAGATCAAAATGGAGACCATATAATTCACAGTCACTTTTATTTTTCATCCTGCAGATATCACGCAGGCGAGCACACATTTGCAAACATCTGTCCGCCAAAGTAAATCACTGCTCTGAAATGCAGTGTCTTCTTATTTTACCCCTGCAGTCCATAGAAAAGCAAATAATTTACACTAGCATACATTAATTCACAACAAATCTTTATTATTACCTGCAGCTTTGTTAGGTTCTCCTACATATACATTCAGGCCCTTAAGATTTTGATGATGTAAGATGGTTCCCTGTACACGCATCAGCAAGTCAGCCACATTCTATGATGTCATCACAATCTGCTGTTACACGGCAGTACTGGTAGGGTGGTCACTGAAAAGGTAAGGACAATATATTAACAAGGGAAAAAATTGTCATAAAACCAGGTTTTCAATTGGAAAAAATAGTCTGATAAAGGGACACAATTCAAAATGTGCATTGTTACCCCCCTTGTGTAAGATTCAATCTATTTTTACTCGTGGTGACCTTGATTTCAATTTGAAAAAAAAAGTCCTATAAACGGAGACCAACTCAAAATTTGCATTTTTACTGATTGAACAAAGTAACCCCTCTTGTTTCAAAATAAATCTATTTTTAATCGTGGCGACTTTGACCTTGGAGATATTGACGTAATTCTTTCGCGCGACACACCATCAAATGATGGTGAACAAATGTGCCAAATGATTTTAAAATCTGACAATAAATGACATAGTTATGGCCTGGACAAGCTCATTTATGGCCATTTTTGACCTTTGAACTCAAAGTGTGACCTTGACCTTGGAGATATTGACGAAATTCTTTCGCGCAACAAACAAATGTGCCAAATGATTTTAATATCTCGCAATGAACGACAAAGTTATGGCCCGGCCAAGCTTGTTCTGCCCGCCAGCCAGCCCACCAGCCGACATTCTCCAATCTAATAACCAGTTTTTTCCTTCGGAAAACCTGGTTAAAAATATTTGAATGTCATTTAAGTTTGTGTACTAGTTTGCACTGAAGAGTATTCAGAAAATGAATGCTGCCACTTTAACGAGCAGATGTGGGGGGGGGCACAGTAATGCTCGTTAATTTTTATATAAAATTTTGATTCATTAAATTAATTTATTAAGTCTTTTATCAGGGAAAGGGGTCAGGTGGGTTGACTGGCTGTATGTTTTAAAAAATTTCAAATAAAATAGGACACTTGATGAAGGCCTTAACAGTTAACTGCTCTGGAAAAATTGAAAACTACAAAAAATGCTTTGAATTATTAATCGCAAAGGCCTTTTCCTAACACAAGTCTGTAAATTTAGGAAACAAAACATTTCTGTAAAACAACATAAAACCGTCAGACATATAAATCATGTCTGAATTATTCATCCTCTGCCAGGATATTGATAGCTGTTGTTTCATTGTATACATTATATGTGTTCTGGATTGCATGCTTCTAGTCTATACGTCTGTAGATTTAGAAATATTTAACTGAATAATAAACCGTATATTGGCTTACTATATGTTTCAAAAAAAGAAGTATATACTATGTAAACAGGAGACTGGAGAAAACTAAGCTAGGAGACGTATGGAAATATTCTTTTACTTAATTTTTCTCTTAACTTTTATGATTAATTCGCCATATAACACTACATTTCCCATACAGATAAAAATGCCATAAAAATGTGCATTGTATTAAAAACACAATTCACATTTAATGTCTGACTGAAAGAGTAAGGATGGAAGCAGGGCTTTTTTCCTTCTTTATCAAGGGCCTTATAAAGGCCCCTCCCTTGTCAAAAAATAACCCACTTTCATACCAAAACACACTTAAACCAACATAAAACTGTGTTTTTTCTGAGTTTTTCTTAGCGGAAGTTGGTTTTTGCTAATAAAAGTGAGTTTTATGTGCGCTAAACTGTGCTTAACTGAGTTTAAAGTTGGTTATTTTAAGAAGATGTGTGTTTAAGCGAGTTTTTTTCTGTAAGAAGTCGTTTTTTTGTGTGTCAAAAGTGAGTCTTTTTATTTATGAGTTGGTTTATGTGTGTTTAAGTGTGTCTTTTTGTTTTATAAGCGAGTCTTTTACAACAGAAGTTGGTCTTTTTTTAAACAGAAGTGGGTTTAAGCGAGTTTAACTTGGTCTTTTTGTAAATAAGTTGAGAGCTGCAACGAGGCTTAAAGACTCACTTTAACACACTTTTCAACAAGTTGGTCTTTTGTTTATTAATATAACTCATCAATGAAACAATAATTCTTCAACTGGGTCTTTGTTTAATGTTTATAGCCATAAATAAAACAAGTCAATTGTAAAGGGGCTTGTTTTACAGCTTGTTTGCCATTGTCCCTATTGTAAATTTGTGTGCTCCCCATAATTTTTAGGGAATATTGGATGAAAATGGCTCTTTCAGAACATCACAGGTTCACAGATGGACAACAAGTATCACTGACAAAAACTATAACAATGGTCAAGCTTAGTTTTAAACATGAAAATGAAAGAGTTTGTGTTTCACTTTGATTTTTTTCTTTATGTTTGTTTTTATTATAAACAATATCTTATGATTGTTTTATGTCTTAATTTTTTCTTTTTTTTAAACAATCTCATATGATTGTTTATATTTGTTTAAAACAGTATTTACTTGTTAAATCTGCATATTTAAATAATTATGGTATTGGAAACATTATTTTGGAAATAATCTATTTATTTTTGTACATAAGTTATGCAAGATTTTGATATTTGCATATGATACCATCATATCCATTTTCTTAATTTGCAATAAAATAATAAAATGCCAAACATGACCTGTGTTACATAAACTGTCAACAAAATAACAAGACAATACCTAAAAACACCCTTATTTCACACCACTAACAATAAACAGATAACAATCTGTCAGGCATTCAGAGCTAAACAGGGTACTGATTATCTAGGGGTAGATAAGGCTACTGATGGGGTTTGCCTAGAGATAAGGCTGTGTGGAATAAGATATAAGGCGAGGTATAAAACCCGGAACTATCCGGAAATCTTTATGGTAAAACCCGGATCCGATATAAATGGTTATAACTTCATTATTATTCGTCCGATATTAATTATAATGGTACCGTTGTAAAGAAGATCCTCTACAGATTCTAACCATATCAAAATATTTTATGGCAGGGTCGTAGTCGGCCTGTAAATCGCGGACAAAGTCGGCCTGTTTTAACGTTTTTTTTTACACACGCAAATGCCGAAAAGAAAACCCGGATCCGATATAAATGGTTATAACTTCATTATTATTCGTCCGATATTAATTATAATGGTACCGTTGTAAAGAAGATCCTCTACAGATTCTAACCATATCAAAATATTTTATGGCAGGGTCGTAGTCGGCCTGTAAATCGCGGACAAAGTCGGCCTGTTTTAACGTTTTTTTTTACACACGCAAATGCCGAAAAGAAAACCCGGATCCGATATAAATGGTTATAACTTCATTATTATTCGTCCGATATTAATTATAATGGTACCGTTGTAAAGAAGATCCTCTACAGATTCTAACCATATCAAAATATTTTATGGCAGGGTCGTAGTCGGCCTGTAAATCGCGGACAAAGTCGGCCTGTTTTAACGTTTTTTTTTACACACGCAAATGCCGAAAAGAAAACCCGGATCCGATATAAATGGTTATAACTTCATTATTATTCGTCCGATATTAATTATAATGGTACCGTTGTAAAGAAGATCCTCTACAGATTCTAACCATATCAAAATATTTTATGGCAGGGTCGTAGTCGGCCTGTAAATCGCGGACAAAGTCGGCCTGTTTTAACGTTTTTTTTTACACACGCAAATGCCGAAAAGAAAACCCGGAACCGATATAAATGGTTATAACTTCATTATTATTCGTCCGATATTAATTATAATGGTACCGTTGTAAAGAAGATCCTCTACAAATTCTAACCATATCAAAATATTTTATGGCAGGGTCGTAGTCGGCCTGTAAATCGCGGACAAAGTCGGCCTGTTTTAACGTTTTTTTTTACACACGCAAATGCCGAGAAGAAAACCCGGAACCGATATAAATGGTTATGACTTCATTATTATTCGTCCGATATTAATTATAATGGTACCGTTGTAAAGAAGATCCTCTACAGATTCTAACCATATCAAAATATTGTATGGCAGGGTCGTAGTCGGCCTGTAAATCGCGGACAAAGTCGGCCTGTTTTAACGGTTTTTTTTACACACGCAAATGCCGAGAAGAAAACCCGGAACCGATATAAATGGTTATAAATGCATTATTATTCGTCCGATATTAATTATAATGGTACCGTTGTAAAGAAGATCCTCTACAGATTCTAACCATATCAAAATATTGTATGGCAGGGTCGTAGTCGGCCTGTAAATCGCGGACAAAGTCGGCCTGTTTTAACGGTTTTTTTACACACGCAAATGCCGTAAAGAAAACCCGGAACCGATATAAATGGTTATAAATGCATTATTATTCGTCCGATATTAATTATAATGGTACCGTTGTAAAGAAGATCCTCTACATTTTCTAACCATATGAAAATATTTTATGGCAGGATCGTAGTCGGCCTGTAAATCGCGGACAAAGTCGGCCTGTTTTAACGGTTTTTTTTTACACACGCTAATGCCGTAAAGAAAACCAGGAACCGATATAAATGGTTATAAATGCATTATTATTCGTCCGATATTAATTGTAATGGTACCGTTGTAAAGAAGATCCTCTACAGTTTCTAATAATGTTAAAATATTTTATGGCAGGGACAGTGTTAACCTGTAAATCGCTGTGCGGTAAAAGTTGACCGAAAAATACCGTGTTTTTTTTAACACAGAACAATGTCTTGAGGAAAACACGGAAAAGCTAAAAGGGGTTATAAAAGCATCCTTTTCCCAACCGACCATACATTTTTGGTACCGTTGTTACGGTATTGTTCCACTGTTTCTAAATATGTAAAAAATATTGTGAGAAAGCATAATATGAAATAAGGCGAAGCATCAAAGCGAAAATGGTTATAAATGCATTATTATTCGTCCGATATTAATTATAATGGTACCGTTGTAAAGAAGATACTCCACAGTTATTAACCATGTCAAAATAATTTATGGCAGGGTCAGAGTCCGCCTGTAAATCCCGGTCAAAGTCAGCCTGTTTTAACGGTTTTTTTTACACACGGAAATGCCTTAAGGAAAACCCGGAGAAGGTAAACGGGGTTATAAAACAGTATTATTGACTCGATATTAATTATAATGGTATTGTAGTACAGGAGAACCTCCACAGTTTCTAACCATCTAAAAATATTTTAAGGCAGGTTCAGATTCAGCCTGTAAATCGCGGTCAAAGTCGGCCTATTTTAACGTTTTGTACACGCGCAAATGCCTATAGGACTACCCGGAAAAGGTGATAAAATCATCACTTTCCCAACCGACCATACATTATTTGATACCATTGTAATGTAAACAATGGACCTATTCCTACGGCCGTGTTAATACCAATATGAAAAGATGCCATATCAATCCACAACCCCTGGGTAGGTAGATGGGCACCTTAGACCACTAAGTCACGGTAACTATGTCTGTTACTGCTACTTTTGACATTGATATTACCAGTTAAATGTCAATTTCGTGACATGGTTCATGCAATACCCTGAAATTTTCCGGGGACACAGTAACAACAACTGCCAATTAAGGATACAATGGTCGCGATCACAGGTTAGTGCCACCCTTGTATATCTGCTCTTGGCATGTTGTTCTTACTTACTGTCAATCGAAGATTTGGGTCTTGGGTAGATATACAGCTTGTTGTCAAACCGTTCCGATCCGAATACTTAAATAAGAAGTTTTTTGTTAAGAAAAAAATCATAACTGCAATACAAGTCTAGCTTTGATCACGATATAAATCATATAAACATTTTATGAATCGGTGTTGATATAAAGTGTGTTAATTGACCTTGTGCTCGAATTGTTGTGTTTGATTTTATTTACTTACAATGCCTTTAGTAGTGGGACATAGCCAGACAAAGTACTTGTCTGATTATTTGTGTAAGGGATCGTACACAGTGTTCTCGTATTCTGGATATAAAACGCTCCAGTTTATGTACGAGAGGGACGTTTTTGAAGTTGCGCCTTTCTTTTCGGTAAGTACCGTGCACAGTACATATATATATATATATATATATTATGATATGATTATATATTGTATATATGGGTAGATTGCTCACTATGTATTGTTCACGATGTCTATACATAGTTATTTACGGGTGCATACAATCACCGCAAAGTACAGAAAAGCATCGAATAGCACCGAAAAGCACCGAAAATACACTCAATTTCTCGCTATATATATGCAATATATCGTTTCTAGTGTGTGTTAACGGGTTTAATTAGTTAATTAATGGTTATATGATTGTATGTCTATACTACAAAATTGGATAAATATCGGCAATATACCGACCGAAATGCTTTTCCTGTGAAGACCGAAAAGCACTCAATTTCTCGCTATATATATATATAGAGAGTTCCTATAAACGGATTTAAATTAAATAAAAGTTAAGAAAAACATGTGTGGAAAAATACCAAATAAGCCAGATACTTCATTCTGATTTCGTCAATACTGTACAGATCTTAAATTTACGGATCATTGTAATTTCCTGCAACGATATCTATTCATACGACACACGAACACTAACACGGATCTTAATTAAGCAGACAAATGCTTCTGCTATTCACAAATTCACACGAGCCGCACTTTTATAAAGGATAATAACTGAATATACACTTATTGACAGAGATCAACGCAAATGTATATTATGTAACCTAAATGACATCGAGGATGAATTTCACTTTGTTCTTAAATGTCCTTATTATAATGATGTTAGGAATGCATTAATTCCGAAATATTATAGAATCCGACCGAATATGTTCATGTTTATTAAACTACTTAATAGCACAAACAAAACTGTATTAAGAAAGCTAGCCATGTATTGTTTAACATGCTTTAAAATAAGAGAAAATGTCATATATATGTAGTGTTAAATAGAAGTACATTTTTCACAAAAAAAAATAAGGTCAGAAATATGTAACTGTATCTATATTTTTGTAAACCTATATGCATAACATTGTGTGACCACTGTGTATTAAACCCATCCATGTACCATTCTCACGAAATATGTTCACGAAATATATTTCGTGTTTATTTAGATTATTTATTCTTTAAAATTATGTGTGTTTTTGGGTGTACTTCAACGCATGCTGTTATTTATATGTATGTTAATAACGATGAGCTTCACATGCTTAAGTCAAAAATAAACTATTCTGTTATATTTGCAAAGGCAGCAGCATCATACTAAAACAATCCCAGAAAAATAATGAATATCAACCGACATGACCGACAGAAATGATTCGATGCACGATGTGAATCAAAATTTAGTTTAAGTAATACGACACAAAGAAACTTTTTAGTTTACGGATCATTTCGGCTTAGAGGACTAAGACAGTCATGTAAAATATCAAATAAAATATATAGTTATAATCAACTGGTAGCAAGTTATAAATATATCGGCAATGTACCAACCGAAAAGCACTTCATGCTGTTTATCATCTTATACGTAAATTGATGTAAATGTTTTAAGTTTTTCTAATTGACGTGAAACTCTTAAATAGAAATTGCAGCATGAATTTTAGTTCATGTGCTTTGTATTAATAATAGCGATTTTAATGGTTCCATTAAAACCATTTATTGCGCGAGCATCGAGACACTTTTGAGTTATTGATGTTAGCACAATGCAAGGTGACACAATATTATCAGTTTTTAATTATGTGTAATTTCATTCGCACCTCTCGCTTAACTCAACGTTCAAAGGCACGCGCACTTTCACACTTTATTAGCGCCGTCTTTAATCTGTTCTATCTCTTTTTACAGAACAGATTGATGTGAACTTAATGAACACAATTATTTTAACTAATGCAAGTTTAGCTAGAATTAATATATGACTTCTTGCTATACAATCATTATCATTCGAAAATGGATCTTATTTAATTGTGGTTCCTTCTTTGAACTTATGCTGTCCGCCAACATATAGAAAAGGTAGTGTCAGTAATAAATGTATTGCTTTAGATTCACATGTTTGTTTTTTTTTAAGATATGTAAGATGCAAATGTGTCTAACTTATATTGTTTTCTGGTCTTTAAGCTATCTGATATATGTGACTACGTGCTATTTTGTTGGAGAAATGAAAGATTCAAATGTGTCTTATTTATATTTTATCCATGTATCGTGTGTATTCAGTGTCATGCGAAAATATATCTTATTTCTTAATTTCCACCTTCACACTTTATTAGCGCCGCCTTTAATTAGTTCATTAAATTAATTAATTTAATATAATGTGCAACGGTGAGGTGGATCAATGCTCGTTGTTAATTTAAATACACACCACTTCAGCAATAAATGAAATCAGTTATTTTGGCTGTAAATCCATTTTTTTCCGTACAGTAGCCATGTTCCTGTGTATTGAGCTGATAAGATCACCACAGCAAGTTGCTAATACACAGTGTAGACTTAAACGAAATTGGTTATTTTGACTGTAAATCCAATTTTTCCAGTACAGTAGCCATTATGACCATGTTCCTGTGTATTGAGCTGATACGATACCCACAGCAGGTTGCTTATACACAGTGTAGACTTCCCCTGTTTTATTATAGTATTTGTTATTTACCTGCTTGGAATAAATGACGTGTATTCATTCGGGTCTGATGGCGTTTTGTTAAAGGTCATTTAATGCAGCAAAGCTGGTTTTCTGACTTAATTTTTTAATCATTTCAATGTAAAAAAGAAATAATGAAACAATGAATGTGTAATTTAATTCTCAACTCTCGCTTAACTCAACGTTCAATGGGACGCGCATAGTTCTTTTTATAAATTATGTACAAATATAATATGCTGTACATTGTTGTTTATTTACTCAAGAAGTACCAGAAAGAAGCATTGTTATGTATAAAGCGCTTTACTTTTTCAAAATTCTACATTAAATAAAGAAATATCGTATTTTTTGGTTAAGTGTACGTGCTTGATATATATTCATAAAATAGCAGTTTTTTTTTAAACATTCGGTCTTTAACCTTTAATTTGATGCAAATGAAAAGAAGAACTGCCTTTTTTATTTTTATACTTAAATCAACATTTAACGAAGTCATTATTGACTAAATAAATATGTACATTTTTTCACTCCATTAAAATCGGCCCTTATAGTTTACTTTCATGTATATATAGAATAATTGAGTGCTTTTCGGTGATTCTATGCTGGCGCGATAGTGCTTTTCGGTTGCAAATAAAAATACTTTTGTGCGTGATCTTTACACTTAAATCAATATTTAACGAAGTGATTAATTACTTAATTAATACGTACATGTTTTCAATCCATTATAAACGGCACTTATGGCTTACTTTCATGAAAATATGAAGAAATTGAGTGCTTTTCGGTGATTCTGTGCTGTCGCGGGAGTGCTTTTCGGTCGTCACATGAAGTGCTTTTCGGTCGGTATATTGCCGATATTTATCCAATATGGGGCATTAATACATCATAATAAACACAAGGTAGTATAAATATGCATGAAATATAACCATTTTTATCTAATTTAGTCCATTAACACACAATAGAAACGCATTTTTGCATATATATTGCGAGAAATCGAGTGCTTTTCGGTCTTCACATGAAGTGCTTTTCGGTCGGTATATTGCCGATATTTATCCAATTTTGGGCATTAATACATCATAATAAACACAAGGTAGTATAAATATGCATGAAATATAACCATTTATAACTAATTTAGTCCGTTTACACACAATAGAAACGCAAGTTTTCATATATATAGCGAGAAATTGAGTGCTTTTCGGTCGTCACATGAAGTGCTTTTCGGGCGGTATATTGCCGATATTTATCCAATTTTGGGCATTAATACATCATAATAAACAAAAGGTAGTATAAGTATGCATAAAATATAACCATTTATAACTCATTTAATCCGTTACTCACACAATAGAAACGCAATTTTTCATTTATATACAAGAAATTGATTGCTTTTCGGTCTTGACATGAATTGCTATTCGGTCGGTATATTGCCGATATTAATCCAATTTTGGGCAAAATGTAGTATAGACATACATTCATATAACCATTAATAACTAATTAAACCCGTTAACACACGCTAGAAACGATATATTGCATATATAGAGAGAGAAATTGAGTGCCTTTCGGTGCTTTTCGGTGATTGTATGGACCGACTTAAATACCAATAGAGCGTGACACAACCACAGCACAATTGTTTATTTCGGCAAACATTTTGATATTATTTGCTTTTAAACATAGCTTTTAATGACTATTGATAGATGAATAATGTTATACTATTATTTGTAATTTCAAAACATGTTACTTGGTGATTTTATTCACGTTCTATAAATACATCAGTTATTCTTATTAACCTGATGCCTGTTGTCTGCTACTGTTACAATACGACGCTTAAAAATGTGGATTGCATAAAGTTAAAGGTCACATTCCGTGTGCACTATATTACTTGTAATAATGCATTATAAATATGTCAAGCATGTTCACTTTAACAAATACGATACTTCTTTATGTAATGTAGAATTTTGCAAAGGTAAAGCGCTATATATATGACAATGTTTTATTTTTTCTTGTTGATTAAAAACAAAAACAAAATATAACAATACATATCATATGTGTACATACTTTTTTAAACCAATATAATGAATCACGTGATGTTTTTATAATTTTGTTAAGCGTGCGTGATATTGAACGTAGATTTAAGCGAGTTATGCGATTTAAAAACTGATACCACTCAGCTTGATTTACAATTCATGTTCCAACGCGCCAATGTATTTAATTAAATGGTTTCATGAAATTGTGTTTAAAAGCATAACGATTGAAAGTCAGTAAGAAACACAGTTTTGCACATAAAATGATCGCCAACAGACCCGAATTAATACACTTCATAAATGCCAATCAGATAAAAAACAATTCCAATAATACAACAGGGGAAGTCTACACTGTGTATTAGCCACCTGCTGTGGTTATCCCTATTTATCAGCTCTATCTCAGGCACCTGGCTACTGTTATGAACAAATTGGATTTACTGAAAATAACTGATGTCATTTATTGCCAAATTGTTATGTACATATAAAATAAACAACGAGAGTGGACCCACATCATTGTTGCACATTAGTATAAACTTCACTGTAATCTAGGCGCCCCGTAATCTGTTCTTAAAATAGACATAGCCTTAATAAAGACGGCGCTAATTAAGTTGGATATTAAAGAAGCTACATTAAGCGCACTGAAAAAGATGAATTGGACACATTTGCATCTTTCATTTATTACAAAGCATGTGAATATGTACAATACTTTTATTACTGACACATTATTCTTAAAGTCGACGGACAACATAAGAGGGAACCACAATTAAATAAGATCCATTTTCGCAGGATAGTGGTTTTTTTAGAAAATATTCACATATTATTTTTAGCTTGCATTAGTTACAATAATAAGTTCGCGTGCCATTGAACGTTGAGTTAAGCGAACGGTGCGAATTAAAATCTGAAACTATTATGTCATCTGTACTAACAGCATTAACTCAATGGTGTCAAATCCTCTATAGTCAATTAAAGGGGCATTTTCATTTTTTGAAGTAGTTAAAAACCAACTTGTAGTGAGTGATATTTTGATGCAACCAATTGAAACTTTTGACTTTAAATGACGAAAAATCGGATATGGGTGCATTGTGTGTGCTATGTATAAAACATGACAGTCACTACAAAATCGTATATATAATATACTCTGTAAGAGACGTTACATATTATGACATTTCAAATTTAAACCACAAAATTGACAATTATCCAAAGATATATCATTCATTTTAGTGAAGGAATGATATATTATAATAACCATGAAAAGTATTTCCGTTTGACTATGCCTTTAACGAAATAATTTTTCATAATAATATATATAAAATAAACGAGAGTAATGATACCTTCCTTTCATGTATAGTGTACATGTAAGACAAACAGATTCTTTAAATTCATCGCTGTCATTACATCAGTCTATTAGCATCTCATTCGCAATGAAATAATTTGCATTTCACGTGTGCAGAAAATGATTCATATTTTGGTAATAGGAATTGTACTTCTCTTTAGCGTATCTTACAAAAGTATAAGCACG
Source organism: Dreissena polymorpha (assembly GCF_020536995.1). Lineage (NCBI taxonomy): Eukaryota > Metazoa > Mollusca > Bivalvia > Myida > Dreissenidae > Dreissena > Dreissena polymorpha. Next base: position 86,052,383 of record NC_068364.1, read on the forward strand.
CATTGCAGAAAGCACTTTTTAGAACAAAAAAATCAACGAAAGACTGACTTGCCTTTCGCTAGTAGTAAAATCGTTTTAAACGTCTTATGTAAACAAGACCACAAGCTGAAATAACTGCACAAAAATATGAGATTGTAAACGTATATTGCATTTAACACCAGAGAGAGAGAGAGAGAGACTTGAACGCTCCAAGGCTGCGGGTAAAAACTTGTACGAATTGGTCCAAAATCAACGAATTAGTATGCATTCATAGTGCAATGTTCTCGTTTAAAGTAAAATTCACTAACAAACTCAAATTCGTATATTCGAGCTCTCATCATGATTTTGATTTCAGTCTTCATGAAACGAGTCTTAATTTATACAGATTTTTTGTTATTGTACGAATGAGTAAGTGCTAATTATTAGATCTAGTTGATTAAGTGCACACTAATTTTGAAACATGAAATAATAATGTAAATAGCATTCATTTCTGTGAACTCAGGTTTATTCGCGAATATTAGTATGTTCAGTAGTCAGGCTAGAGACCGACCGGAATGAAAATAATGAGCTATGTAACAGAACTTGTTTTCATTGTACAGATAAGATCGAGGATGAAATACATGTACTCGTTCACTGTCCGTTGTATGTTGATGTTCAGGAGGGTTGACATAATTTATAACTGATATAGTCTTTAATTGTAAGCTATGTAAATATTGTCGTTGTTTTTAGGGTCTGTTAGTTATAAATCAAGCGTGGGTAACCATTGCTAATGAGTTAATTTCCGACCTGGTCATAATATACTTGATTTCTTAAACCATTTTATATTATGCGCGTTAGTGCATCTTATCGCAGTGTCATTGTTTTACGTAAATATATTTATATATCTATCAACGGTTACTAGATTTACCGAAAGCGCGGGTACAAATTAATGCTCGTGTAAACACGTTCATAAAAACATAAATTGCATCAAGATTATGACTTTGTTGAAATTATGATCTGTTTACGTCGTATTTGCTCAATCAGCATTTAGTAGTATAAGTCTTATAATCTAAGTAATTTACGTCATCAACAATGCCACCAAAACCGTTTATGCGATTCTAATTAAGAGCGCAGTATTTAGCAGATTTGAATAGAAACCAACACTCGTTAAGTCATGTAACGCGCTAAAGAAAGTATATAATGGCCATTGAAGAAACATGCCTAATTTGTGAAATTTCTGAAGTCGCGAATTCTTCAGAATTGTGAAAATGAGTCGCGAACTTGCAATATTTGCGAAAACACGTGAGTTTTCCAAATTGTGATTTTTTAAAGATTAAATGTAGTAAATAGTTAGTATTCAATAATTTCATTTTTTTTACACTTCATTTATTCGGAAATTTAAACATCGCATGCCATTAAACTGAAATAATGACCCTATGATTATATCTTCAATATACTTAGTATAAGAATAATTTTTGTGTGAACGCATCTCCTTGCAATTTCAATTGATTTTCTTTCAACTCATGGACATTATTCAGGGCGACATGCAGTTGTGCGTAATTGCGGAAAGTTATGTACTGTCTATTATGTAGAAAGTTATGGCCATTGGAATATCTGATTCTATTAACCCCAATTGTTCCTGAATCTGAATACCTAATTCCCCCATACAAAGGTTAATATTTATGTGTAAATTGTTATTCATGATAACAATTCACTGTCTCAGTAAAACGGCTATTACCGTCAAACACAGTATTTATATAGTATTCCGTATCTGAAAAAGTGTTCATTTCATAAAGCATGTATGTTTCCTTGGTTAAGAAAAAAAAATATTCATATGTTGAATAAGGTTGAGCATTTTGATCGAGGCAATGTAAATACAAACACGCTTGTATGTGTTAGTGTTATTCTATTATATCATTAAAACACCCTTGTAAATGTTTGGTCATATCTTCTGACCACATCTAGAATATCAGAACCATACTACGGAATTTCAATAACATCTTTTGCAAAAATTGATTGTGTATATTTGTAAGTATTATACTGAATAATACAAATAAATCCGTATCAACTCGCTTTCAACTGTGTTTCTGTTTTTGAAGTTTTTAATATGCATTGTTTATTCGTACACAGTACGGTGTGCCAAACCTGTAATAGTGAGAATTGAGCCATGAATACATTGTATCCTAAATGAATACACAAGATCCTTATCAGTGAATTCATTATATGATTTTCTCCAGAAATGAGATACACAGTAAATTCGCTGCTGCCTAATACACAACTCATAGTGAAACATTTGTAATTGAAAAATAAATGACCGCACACTATAGAATCGTCATTATAATTATCATGTTTCTTGATATTACTTGTTTTATCACAATCGTATATAAAGTAGGGCGAGATTATTAATAGCACTATCCGGATTCCGTACTTTAATAATACTTGTTAGGATTTTCAACTAAATTTTCTGAGTCCCCTAAACCTAAATTTTCATAAAGGACCACACTCGTGTCACTTATATGCAACGTTATGAATGCCCTTCGTAACGGTCATTTGGTCACGCTTGGTCAATATTTGTGCCCGCCTGAGCCCCTCCCCTGTGATGACCCCACCAATTTAAGGTAAAACCTAAGAAACTGGTCGTATGCATGCGCGATAAGAATTTTCATCCTTCTTTGTCCCCATCTCACCTGAATCTTATTTTTCTCAATTTCTCTTGTATGAACGGAACATGAATATATTGTTTTTTCTTCACATCAAATCCCGTTCATTGTACATTAAACCATATTTACAGGTTGTTGTTTTCGTCGTCGGTGCAAATGACATCGGCACAAAGACCCCGGTTCGAGTTTTTGAGGACATCGTGGCACTCTGTGAAGGGGTACACAACGCTACACCAAGCGCGACTATCCTTATATCCGAACTACTCCCAAGGGCACGGAACCGCTTCAATGGCAACGGTTATCGACAAGACTTCCTAGAACACTGGAACTACGATGCTGGCGTTGTCAACAAGCTGCTACGCGAGTTTGCCAGCAAGGTGCCGTGGGTTCGTGTCATTGAACATCCGGAATTCCACACCATGTTCGGTAAACAAACTTACGTTTTACTGTATCTTCTTATACTATGTGAACCCGTAATATCGATCCACACGTTTAACTATCGATAATGCTTTTGGATATTTGAGTTTGATAGTACTATTCTTTCGCCCGCAAGTAACTTCAATTTTCCCTGAATATGTAATATGAAAAGACGCTACAATTGGCTAATGTTTTACGCTCTCTTAAAGTTTGTTAACTATTGGCCTACTTACATCAAGCTTCCGTGCGGCAGAGTTTGAGAGGTCGCATATAGAACGGGAGGTTATGGGTTCGAAGACCGCCAATATCAGGATGTTTTGACATTCAAAAACTATTTTGCTAACACACATTGGAAAAATATAGATGTTGACATTGGTGATCAATCTTGTGGCACTGTTATTATATATTATGTATTCAACATAACTATGGTGGTATCATGGAATATCGACCTCGACTTAAATGTCCATCATCTTTAATTATGGCGAACAACGCAAATTCGTAACACATGGGTGTTTCGTAAACAATGCGAAATTTTAAATTTTGAAGAAAAACTTAACTGCTATTCTTATTATTGTTTATCTATACATTTCTCTAAAAACAATAGTTGTTCATTTTTTTAACAATCTTAGCTTGGTCTCATTGCAGGAGCCAATGTCTATCTCCTCAGCAGAGATGGTCTGCATCTGACCATAGATGGTACGAACACGGTTGCAAGCAACATAGAAACAGCCGTCACGTCTCTAACGAAACCAACTAGACCGACTTACCCAGGGCCTGATACTCAGTCCAGCCGTCCCGCGCCTACACATACAACACCGACATACGAATATGGACCCCGGCGTTACAGTGATGTTCTATCAGGTCAGGGCGTAACGTCACATGGTGGTGGTGGTGGTGGTAGTAGGGGTGGTGGTGGTAGTGGTGGTGGTTGTTGTGGTGTTGGCGGTGGTGGTAGTGGTAGTGGTGGTGGTGGCGGTGGTGGTGGTAGGGGTGGTGGTGGTGGTGGTGGCGTTGGTGGTGGTGGTGGTGGTGTTGGTAGTAGGGATGGTGGTAGTAGGGGTGGTGGTGGTGGTGTGGTGGTAGTAGGGGTGGTGGTGTTGGTAGTAGGGTTGGTGGTAGTAGGGGTGGTATTGGTGGTGGTGGTGGTGGTGGTGGTGGTTGGTGGTTGTTGGTAGTAGGGATGGTGGTGGTAGGGGTGGTGGTGGTGGTAGAAGGGGTGGTTGGTAGTGGTGGTGGTGGCGTGTGGTGGTGGTAGTAGGGGTGGTGGTGGTGGTAGTGGTGGTGGTGGTAGTGGTGGTGGTGGCGGTGGTGGTGGTAGAGGTGGCGGTGGTGTTGATGGTGGTGGTGTTGGTAATAGGAGTGGTGGGTAGTAGGGGTGGTATTGGTGGTGGTGGTGGTGGTAGTAGGGATGGTGGTGGTAGTACGGGTGGTGGTAGTGTTGGTGGTAGTGGTAGTGGCGGTGGTGGTGGTAGGGGTGGTGGTGTTGGTAGTAGGGATGGTGGTAGTAGGGGTGGTATTGATGGTGGTGGTGGTGGTAGTGTTGGTAGAAGGGGTGGTGGTGGTGGTGGTGGTGATGGTGGTGGTGAGACGCGACACGAGCAGCACGCTTCTCCATATACTCATCTCGAACTTGATGAGATAGTCCGATGGATTGAAGATGCTACCAAAGTTCCGCACGGTAGAAAAAGACAGTCCGGTGGGGGCGGTACTGCAGTAGTACATTCAAACCAGAAGGAACCATTGTCTGCACAGATTGTTGACGACATAATGGGTGCTTGTGAGGCTGGGCAAGGTAAGGTATCAACTGACATGCCTTTCAACATAAGTGGTGGGGATATATATGTGGTAGCTTTAGACTCATTAGCAATGAAAAAAGACGTTCGCGTGGACAAATATATGTGGGTAAATAACGGTCGCAGACGCTTTCCAAAGAAAAAACCAACGATGTTTAAGTCATTTTTCAAAATTAAATTAGTCGAAAACCAACATTCACAATCTTTTCAAAAGCATTTATACGAACGCTTAGAAAATGGAAAATTTGCAATTATACATTACCTTGGAGACCCCACCATATATACACCACTAGCACATGGGAATTCTAAGAGTAAGGAAACGGTGTTTATAAGAACAAATCCTTCTGTTATTGAACATATCAAGTCACGTGCTGATGATGAAACCGTTAGTGCTAATTTTATAGACAAAGAATTGAAATGCAAAGCTGAGAAAGGTACAGATTTTGGTGTAAAAACAGCAAGAAACGTTCGCCAGGTAAAAAATCATTTATACAAAAGTAGAAGTGAAAAACGTTATAGCAACGACGAAATATATAATCTCTGTGAAATTTCAATAGATTTAGAAAATTTTAACAAACAAATTGACGTCTTTCCATCCCTGGTGTGCATATCGGGGTTGGAAGAAATACTGACAGAATTCAATGAATTACTAATGTTCGACTCCGATACACCCCTAAAAATGTTTTATGACACAACTTATAAAATGGGGCACTTGTTTGTTAGTGTTCTGTCATATCAACATATTTTGTTTGAAGGCAATAAAATAGTGCCCGTAGCATTCATGATGCACGAACGGCGAGACGCAAAATTCCATGAAAGGTTTTTCAGTGTTTTAAAGGAACATATTCCAAATTTAAAAAGAACACATTTTCCGCTAATTTGTGATCGCGAGGCCGGAATAAAATTAGCAATTCAGAATTCGCTACCCAACATACAAATTATTCACTGCTGGAATCACATACGAACAGACGTAACTACTTGGCTTAAGAAAACTAATGCAAAAAGTGATGATTTCTCCGTGTACACTAAACATGTGCAAGACTTAATGAAATGTGCAACTGAAGACGATTACACTGACCATAAATCTAAAATAGAACAAGAGTGGAGCCAGGAATTTAAGAACTATTTTGACAGACATTTGCATCAAACCATTTTGAATAATTCTGGTCGTTGGGTGTTAGAAAAATTAGGCATATACAATCCCTACTCAGGAATAACCAGTAACCCCGCCGAATCAATTAATAATATGATAAAAGCAATACAACACAGGAAAGAGCTACCGGTAGATTTAATATGTTTAAACTTACTAATGTGTCAAAAATCAGTTTATGCAGACATACAATGTGGTCGAGCAGGATTTGGTAATTTTAAATTAAGAAAAGACTGTGAATACGCCAGATTAGACAGAAGTGAAATTAATGTACCCCACATATCCGGTACACCGGATGATATTTTAAGACAAGCGAAAGAAGCACTAGAGCATTTCCAAAAATCAGGTGAAATTACTGATAAACCGATTGAAACCAATTTAATAACAAGAGAAAATGTCATCGACGGAGAAAAAAATAATTTGGAAATATTTAAAGATAAAAACATTACTTGTATTGACGATAAGGAATTAGGGGAAAGGAAGGGTATTGAAAAGAATATGTCCCAAAAAGCTTTGGCGGAATTTATTATAAATAATGATAAAATAAAATTAATCCCATCCATGAAAACCTTTATTGTTGAGGGAATACATGGCTCCAAACGTTTGGTGACAATCATGCCAAAAGAAACATGTAGTTGTCCGTCAACTGGACTTTGTTATCACCTACTAGCGGTTAAAATGACTCTGAATATTGATGGAATCTGTGATAAACGCACGGTTAAAAATCTCACGCTTCTTCGAAAAAATAGCAAACCGCGTGTTGCCAAAAAAACGGGACAAAAGAAACCGAAAAAAGCCGACTTCGAAATTAACCCAGCACCCGATTCAATACTCATGACACCAACTGGAAAATCATGCGACACATCGCTGAAACAAAAGCTCGCCAATTTAATAGCATCAACCCCAAAAACACCAACGTCTAAAAAAAGAAGCCGGAACACCAACAATTCATTCACTTCTTGTAAACAAATAAAGTTTGACAACAATTTAAGTTCAATTGCAGAAGACGTTCTCGAAGAAGAAAACCATTTAAATATAAGCAGCGATGATTCATTTACCAGTGAACAGACGTGTTTTAATCAAATGATCATTGATGACGCGGAAGACGATAATGTAGAAATTGCAAATATATCTACAATAGATTTAGAGCTAGTTAAAAATCCATCCGGGTGGCTGAACGACCCAATAATAAACAAATGTCAGCAAATGCTAAAAGAACAATTCGCGCTTGACAGTGGGATGCAGAACACACTTCTTGCTCCGTACTTTAATCATGATTTAGGTACCTGGGATATAAATAAACGTTTAACGAAACAAAATCCCCCGTCCGCCCAAATACATTACAACGCCAGTAATCACTGGGTATTATCATACCAATCACAGAAAGATCGACATGTTATTGTGGTGGACAGTTTAAAATCTCCAAGAACTCTAAACAGTAGTATTTCAATTCAAATCGCTCAAATCTATGAAAATGGAGAGCGCAGTGTACAAGTACAAATACCCGACGTACAACGTCAACCTAATTACACAGATTGTGGTGTTTTTGCTATTGCCAATCTTACTGAGGTGTTACACAACAATTATGATGTAGATTTTTCAATTATCAGATATGATATACCAAGAATGAGAGCACATTTATTAGAATGTATTACTAAACAACAGTTTACAACATTTCCAAAAATAGAAAAAATGCCAAAAATGCCGTGTAAAGTAGCAAAAAGTTGTTCTATTAAGATTTTTTGCGCTTGTAAGTTGCCTGATATAGTTGGCGATATGGTGGAATGTGACAATAAAAGATGCAAAATGAATAGATGGTTTCACAAAAGATGTGTTGGGTACACAATGACAAACCAAGATGAAAAATGGTTGTGTCCATACTGCACATGGTAATTTGAGATGAACAAGCACTGAGATAAAGGTATGTGATTATGGTACAACAATTATATCTTAATGTTTATAAATATGATATCTATTTAGATATAATGTAATGATATCCTCCAGTACAGTTACTTTTATGGTGTCATTTCCATTATAACAAATTAATCTATCTCGTCCAATAAAATGCAATTTATGCCTTCGACATCCAGCCCCGGAAAAAGGGGGGGGGATAACTTCCTATATACGGGTATATAGGGATGTGCCGAAAATACGGGGTGAGTTTTTCGACTAAAATTACTGATATGGGTATGGTTTTGAGAATCTAAGTATAGATATGTGTATTGAAATCCGAACTTTGCTTGTATTTAAATGCATATATATTTGAAAGTATTTTAAGTATCAAAATGGGTTTGATAAATTTCATACTGGATTTACAAATAGACAGATAATTCAATAAGTATACTGGACAAATCGTCATTGATTGCATTGGACTCCGAATATACAACGAAAAAAAGTCTAAAGGTATATTTACAATGATATGCACAACCATTTTTGTACTTCAGTCACTTTTTCGCAATTTAATTTAAACCACACCATTATTGATAACGTTTGTTTCGAACGCTAACCATTCTGACCATTTTTTTACAAACCCGCGATCACGTAGAAGCGAGTTATTTTATGCCTATGGAAGTTTTCTAGTATGCATGACAAACACAAGATCCAAAATGCGTTTTGGGCTCGTTCGAATTTTTAACAAATATTTTACTGTTAACTAAAATGCCACGTCCGACTTGTCATTAAAATCCAGAGAGTCAAACGAAATGCACATCCACATTATGCTCTCTTTCAATTTATCTTACATTTTTTTAACCACATACACATGTCTGCTCTTTTTTTAATCTTATCGAAGTTTACAATAATGCATGACAAACAAACAATCCTAAATACGTTTTGCATTTGATGATGCTTTGAATAAATAATTAACTGTTAAAAACAAACCACGTTCATATGTCGTCGCTAATTCTATCGAAAATGCGTTTAAACTATGTGTCGTATTCTGAGAAAACTGGGCATAATGCATGTGCGTACAGTGTCGTCCCAGATTAGCCTGTGCAGTTCGCACAGGCTTATGAGGGACGACACTTTCCGCCTTAATGGTATCTTTGCTAAGAAGAGACTTCATTTAAACGAAAAATGTCATAACAGCGAAGAGTGTCGACCCTGTTTAGCCTGTGTGGACTGTATGTTAAATATTTTGAGGTTAAACTAGTTTTTTTCGTCACTGAAATGACCACACACGATATACGTCACAAATCTCCTAATTTAAATGTAAAGCTACAAGGCAATGCAAAATTAATAAAACATTATCTTATGAAAATGAATGAAGATGTTTCGATTAAAGATTTATAAATTTACGGAAAAAGATTTTATGTTAGTCAATTGTGTTTTGCTATGAGCAGGGATGTGCGAATAACTGTAAACTTTTGCTGAGCAAGTCATTCATGCTATAATACAGAATTGCAGTTTACCTACATATTTTTCAAAAGGTCAGATAGCTTAATTGGTAGAGCAACCCAGGCCGGTATCATTAGATGGCTCATGGGTGGGTTCGGGTTCGAATCCCGATCTGAACTTCGTAGGTAAACTTGTGGTTGCAAGGCTGGAAACGGATAGTGTGACAATTTGTTTTCGGCGGGGTTTTGGGCTAACCGTTCAGTTCATCAGTTCGTCTAGTCACATGAAACCGTTTAATATGGCCTGTTTGTTGTTTAATTGCTGATTAACATATTTGACACAAATCGTGCAGTCCCGCTTTAACTCCTTATTTATGTTGGCTATATTGCACTTTACCGGTACGCTGCCATCATGGATTCCGAAATTTGCGCAACTTAACACTAATTATAAGGGCTTGGGTTATAGTGCGTACCGGTAAAGTGCAATTGCCCCGGACTGTTTAGTTGCTCTTATCCGCAGATGGTATTCGAACCATATATACTTCAGATGAGTGCAGACATAAGGTGATTTTATCTATTTTACAAACAGCAGCTTTTGTGCGATTTTAAAACAAAAAAGTTACTTAGTTACAAGGACTGTTATGTTGCTCTTATCTGCAGTTGGTTTTCGATCCATAAATGTTTCTTCCCGATTTGTGCAAAATAAGGGTTTATATGAACTACACGGTCGGCAAATTATCACCATTTTACAAACGGAAGCTTTTGTGGGCTTTTCAAACATTGCCTCGTGTGACCTTTTAAACTGCAAATATATCGTTCTAAATCATAAAACAATTTCAATGAAATGTACATGTAATTCTTTGGAAACGTTTTTCTAAGCAAGTTAATCATGCTATTCAACAGCATTGCAGTTTACCCATATATTTTTCAAAAGGTCAGAATAGCTTAATTGGTAGAGCAACCCAGGCCGGAATCATATCTTATTTAGATGGCTAATGGGTGGTTTCGGGTTCGAATCCCGATCTGACCTTCGTAGGTAAATTGTGGTTGCAAGGATGGCAACGAATAGGATGACAATCTGTTTTGGGCGGGGTTTTTGGGCTAACAGTTCAGTTCATTAGGTCACATGAAACCCTTTAATATGGCCCGTTTGTTGTTGAATTGCTGATTAAAGTAATAATTGAAAGTTCATTTCCTTACTTTTTAATAAAAGTCTTTACGAACTCCAGGTTCTTCTGCTAGAAGTGCCTTTAATGATTTAATTCAAATATTTTCTGTATATAAGTTGTGAGTTAGTTTCTTCACGGTGCGTATATTGTATATTGTCATCTAGATTTGCGTGTGTAAAAAAAACCGTTAAAACAGGCCGACTTTGTCCGCGATTTACAGGCCGACTACGACCCTGCCATACAATATTTTGATATGGTTAGAATCTGTAGAGGATCTTCTTTACAACGGTACCATTACAATTAATATCGGACGAATAATAATGCATTTATAACCATTTATATCGGTTCCTGGTTTTCTTTACGGCATTAGCGTGTGTAAAAAAAAACGTTAAAACAGGCCGACTTTGTCCGCGATTTACAGGCCGACTACGACCCTGCCATAAAATATTTTGATATGGTTAGAATCTGTAGAGGATCTTTTTTACAACGGTACCATTATAATTAATATCGGACGAATAATAATGCATTTATAACCATTTATATCGGTTCCGGGTTTTCTTTACGGCATTTGCGTGTGTAAAAAAACCGTTAAAACAGGCCGACTTTGTCCGCGATTTACAGGCCGACTACGACCCTGCCATAAAATATTTTGATATGGTTAGAATCTGTAGAGGATCTTCTTTACAACGGTACCATTATAATTAATATCGGACGAATAATAATGAAGTTATAACCATTTATATCGGTTCCGGGTTTTCTTCTCGGCATTTGCGTGTGTAAAAAAAAACGTTAAAACAGGCCGACTTTGTCCGCGATTTACAGGCCGACTACGACCCTGCCATACAATATTTTGATATGGTTAGAATCTGTAGAGGATCTTCTTTACAACGGTACCATTATAATTAATATCGGACGAATAATAATGCATTTATAACCATTTATATCGGTTCCGGGTTTTCTTCTCGGCATTTGCGTGTGTAAAAAAAACCGTTAAAACAGGCCGACTTTGTCCGCGATTTACAGGCCGACTACGACCCTGCCATACAATATTTTGATATGGTTAGAATCTGTAGAGGATCTTCTTTACAACGGTACCATTATAATTAATATCGGACGAATAATAATGAAGTCATAACCATTTATATCGGTTCCGGGTTTTCTTCTCGGCATTTGCGTGTGTAAAAAAAAACGTTAAAACAGGCCGACTTTGTCCGCGATTTACAGGCCGACTACGACCCTGCCATAAAATATTTTGATATGGTTAGAATTTGTAGAGGATCTTCTTTACAACGGTACCATTATAATTAATATCGGACGAATAATAATGAAGTTATAACCATTTATATCGGTTCCGGGTTTTCTTTTCGGCATTTGCGTGTGTAAAAAAAAACGTTAAAACAGGCCGACTTTGTCCGCGATTTACAGGCCGACTACGACCCTGCCATAAAATATTTTGATATGGTTAGAATCTGTAGAGGATCTTCTTTACAACGGTACCATTATAATTAATATCGGACGAATAATAATGAAGTTATAACCATTTATATCGGATCCGGGTTTTCTTTTCGGCATTTGCGTGTGTAAAAAAAAACGTTAAAACAGGCCGACTTTGTCCGCGATTTACAGGCCGACTACGACCCTGCCATAAAATATTTTGATATGGTTAGAATCTGTAGAGGATCTTCTTTACAACGGTACCATTATAATTAATATCGGACGAATAATAATGAAGTTATAACCATTTATATCGGATCCGGGTTTTCTTTTCGGCATTTGCGTGTGTAAAAAAAAACGTTAAAACAGGCCGACTTTGTCCGCGATTTACAGGCCGACTACGACCCTGCCATAAAATATTTTGATATGGTTAGAATCTGTAGAGGATCTTCTTTACAACGGTACCATTATAATTAATATCGGACGAATAATAATGAAGTTATAACCATTTATATCGGATCCGGGTTTTCTTTTCGGCATTTGCGTGTGTAAAAAAAAACGTTAAAACAGGCCGACTTTGTCCGCGATTTACAGGCCGACTACGACCCTGCCATAAAATATTTTGATATGGTTAGAATCTGTAGAGGATCTTCTTTACAACGGTACCATTATAATTAATATCGGACGAATAATAATGAAGTTATAACCATTTATATCGGATCCGGGTTTTACCATAAAGATTTCCGGATAGTTCCGGGTTTTATACCTCCCCAGATATAAGGCTTTTGATTGGCTATTGCACTGAGGAAGTTATCTTTTTGAAAACAACAACTTTTGAAAAATAAGCTGGTGTCAGCAATTGAATATTGAGCTAAATTTAATTCAGCAACATTAATATAAAGAAGTGAAAGACTTATAATGGTAGTGTAAAATGTCTTGAAATTCTGTCAGCATGAAGTATTGTGTGATGAAAACAATGTGTTTTTTACTGCAATGTGGAAATCAATAATAAGTTGGTTGGAAAGGAGGTTGAACTGCCTGTTGTTGTTTTTGGAATACTGAAGAACAGTTTTAACAGGTTTGTATTGTCATTTCTTTACCCCTTTTTTTATTTAGTTTATTGAATTAATTATGATCATTATCATATTTATGTATTGTCACTGGGAAATGTAAATGGATAAGTTATTGTATTGCAATTTAAAGGATAAACAACACATTTTGAAGCAAAAATAGATAAACTTACACATGAAATAGTGTAAATGTTGTGTACAGTGAATAATTATGGTTGTGTTTCATGGTTATTGTCATCTAAAATTTTATTTATATCTATTTCTGGTTATTACTGAACGGATTTCTTTCCCTCATACTTAATTAGAACGTATATATTTTAATTTTGAAGGTTAAACTCTTGCCACAAGGCAAAATTGACATCGATGGGAAGATCCTTTGGAAAGAATGTGCATCATCGCCTGCCTGACGTATGGACTTTTAAACCTGGTTTTTACCCTGCACAAGCTGGCAAACTTGAGGGGAACAAGAGTGGGAAAACCTCGCCCTGTCCTTGACCAAGAAAGCTCGATTTGTTGAGAGGTAAACTATACAGGTTATTGCATTTACAATGCCACCAGACCACACAGCCAAATGAGACCACGCATCTTGGTACATTTTCAAACTGCATTTTCTACCAAACGCAATTTCTTTTAATAATTGATGAAAAGTGCTAAGTCACATGTGATCACGGGATTAAAATTTCAAAAATAAACAAACAAAAACAACAAGCAAATAACTTAAATTTATTTTTATTAAAGCAACAAGATTACCATAACAGCAATATTTCATAGATAAGTGGAACGAAAACATAACCAATCAACATGTTTGAAGAATGCCTTGCCCTTTTGAAAGTGATATGGTATTAATCCTTTGCAGATCAACTGGCATAAGAGATGCTCAAGAGGAGAAGGACACAAGCAGCATCAATGGTACAACTACGTGTCGCTCCAGCGCCCGCTTTCCAGGTCTCTACCAGCTGCTTTCCAGGTCCCTCCACCCGCCAAGATCAGGTCTAATTCCCTGCACTGGCTGCTTTACAGGTCCCCTAGCAGTCAAGGTCTCTCCAGTAGCTGCTGTGCAGGTCCCAACACCGTATGCCGTCAAGGTCCCTCCATAAGCTGAAATCCAGGTTCCTCATTCCACTGCGGTGCAGGTACCTCCAACAGCTGAGATCCAGGTCTCTGCAGCAGCTGCGGTCTAAATACTCCACCCGCAGTGGTCCATTGCGGTCAACCTTTTGCTTTAAAATCTTCCATAAATGTCTATTATTTTATAATGTATTGTAAAAATAATCTGTTTGTATAAATTTGCGGTGTACTATTTTTGTCATATAAACATAATTTTCGTACACATTGCGTTTTTTTCCCTTTTAACCACATGGGGCTTATAATGAACTGTTGTAATTGCTTCACAAAAACCATTTTTTCTAGAACATATCAGTCCAAAATTATTTTTTTTCACACTGCAAAATCCCACAAAAGGCTCACAAAAAACCTACTTTCTTAAAAAAACTCACTAAAACACTGTTAAAACCCACAAAAATCAACTTACCCAAACCCACAAATTTCTTTTGTTTTTTTTCACAGATAAAATACTGTTAATAACTAGGTTTAAAGCGAGTTAAAAGCTTGTTTTCACTGTGAAAAAAACTAACAAAGGCGTGCTTTCAGCTCACTTTTCGCTCACTTAAAAACCGTGTTTAGCCTGCTTATAGCTCACATAAAAAACACACTTTTTACCCACTTAAAACCAACTCCACAGACAGAAGTTGGTCTAAGCATGTTTAAAAAACCTCAAAAAACCAACTTGTAGAAAATCATACTCACTTTAAACCCACTTAAGATGGTTAAAAAACCCACTATGTTGGTTTAAAGCGAGTTAAACCAAGATTTAACTCAGAAAAAACCAAGTCGGTAAGCTAAAAAACCCAGTCGGTAAGCTAAAAGCGTGTCTGAAAAACCCGCTTTTAGCACAGTGCAAATACAGCAGAGTTAAACACAGATGCCTGAAAAAAACTCACTTTAAACCCACTTAAGACGGTTAAAAAACCACTATGTTGGCTTTAAGCGAGTTAAACCAAGATTCAACTCAGATAAAACCAAGTCGGTAAGCAAAAAGTGTGTTTAAAAGACTCGCTTTTAACTCGGTGCCAATACCGCAGGGTTAAACCCAGTTTAAAACTGGGTTATAACCGGATTTTGCTCACTTTTTTGACAAGGGCTTTCCCCAAGAGAAAGGCCCCTTCCCAAAAATGAATTTCTTTAAAATGATGCAATTTTCCCCATATTTTAAGCTTTAAATTTGGGAACAAAATCCCTTTCCTCAGTTTTGTGATAATGTTTTGTCCAAAATGTAAGGACAGGCCCTTTCCCCAAATAAAGAAAACAAAGCCCTGGAAAGAAAACTAAAACCATCTTATAATACAATCCAACCAAGTGTGACATAAATATTACAGCAAGTCCCAGAAAAGATTAATTATATACAACATGAATCACACACATCATCATGTTAACACTACCTGCAAGGTGGTTCCATTAGTCATTGCACATACATGTAGATAAAACACCATTTAGGATGTTCCATTAGTCATTGCACATAGATAAAACACCATTTAGTGCATCTCGTGGCAAAAATCAGAGAAATCAAGATTCTGTTTAAAGGTCCTAGATGGAATTGGGAGGTTGTGAGCAGGTAGTGTTTATCCATTTATCTTCAACCTTAACAAGAGGGTCAAATGTCCTTAAGCGCTCACCTGAGATCGCAAGGAACTTAAAAGTTTTAAGCATGTAGTGTTCAATCAAAATTGCCTCATAACCTGACAATCATTTTTTTAATTGACCACAATTTGCAAAATATTCATAGAATCAAAGTTTTGAAGTAAGGGATAAGGATGTTAGACGACATACATCATTTTGGGTTAACTAAACCACCTGAATTAGTCTTCAGTCCAAAACTAGGCCCAATTTTGTCAAGGTGAAAAATAAAAAAATGAGATCAGGTGATATGTTTCAGCGTTTTGAATTTTTTTAAGACATTAAGACATCTGAGCAAATATACTACTCAAAATTTGCTAAGGATCACTTTTTAAAATATGTGTAACTTGAAGTTCACCCCTAGCTAGATTCAGCCAGCGTAACGCATCATGATAAATCAATACATAAAAATAAAATCAAAAACACACATTCTAATATCAAAACCTGCAAAATAACAATTTATATTAAATTAAATTGAAGATAATGTGAAAATAAAAAGTGATCCTTAGCAAATTTTGAGTAGCAGTCTTTCCGAAATACCGTTGGTCCTCGGATTTTTCCGATAATAATTTGGAAAATCCGGAAATGATTCTAATATTACCGGACCTCGTGTCCGGTTATAAAATTATGGCGAAATTTGGAATTCCATAAGCTATTTCCAGAAAAGTTTCATGGCAAAAGTGGGAATTTACTGAGTTATTTATGAATAATCCAATCATGTAAAACATTTTTTCATTGGTTGCATTTCTTGAATGACGTACGTGCATATACGGTATCCGAAGATTTTTGCTGCGTCGTCAATGCAAATTACACACTACGTCATCACTATATGAGTAGATTCGCAAAGGGAGAGAAACGATACCATATACTTTTGGTTCCCGTTATATCCGATTAATTCGTAAGCAAGCAGGGCATTAAATTAATCTGATAATATTAAAATATTGTTAAAAATGTCATCTTTGTCTTTCGTCATCATTTTTTACTTTTTGGGCCTGAAATAATCAGTCTGGGCCGGAAATGGCTGCATGATTATAGGACCTCATGGCCGGCAATAAATTATAATTTTGGGAAGGACTGGAGTAGTATATAAGAGCTTTGCAGTAAGTACTATTGGTGCTCAGGCCTTTTCCTGGCATTTCTACGGGTCTGTTAAATGGACCTATTTCAAAACTCAAATCGTAAAGAAACTTTCTAAATTTGAAAAAAAAATTCCCAATTTCCAGATTTAAAAAAAATTATTTTAAATGTTTCTTATGATTATTATATCTCAATTTTATTTCAATTACATCTCACAAAGTATATAACTATAGTTTATATTATATTGTTTTTCTTATTTGAAATATTTATAAAGAGTAATATTTAATTAGTTTTTCCCAACTTAGTGGACTTTTCCTGAAAAAAATCCCAATCCAGAAATCACATTTTTTTCCAAAATGGCACAGAAAAGACCTAATGCTACATGTACATGTTAAGGAAAATTTATCATTTTGGGTTTCCCTTCTGTAGGTGCTGGGAGAGGGAATCATATAATAAAACATGGTCTTTTTTTTTCTTTGATTAGTTTACATTTATTTAATTTCTTCTGTGGAGTGAGTTTACTAAATGGTTTGATGTTTCATAACGAAATACTTGCAACAGGAAATTTGATGAGTACCTGACCACAGCAGACTGCTTTTAAGCAAATATTAAAACTACACAAATACTTGGAATTATAACACAAGCAGTTGACCGTTATTCTCAAGTGACCGGTCAGTTTTGACTGTATTTCTTTACTATTATTCACTTCAGCATATAAAATGTAAACATACAACTTGTATTTGGTGTTTAAAAAACATATTTTTGTTTGATATGGGGATCTTTATTGGAGTGTGGATTAGAAAACACTAAATAAAAGCATCTAAATACAAGCCATGCAGATGTCGCATTCATTACCTGAGGTCCCACAATAGAATAATTATATGTATGATAAACCATCCACAGCATCATGAAAACACCAACTGTAACCTGATTTCATTATTCATCGCACATGATTTCATACAGATAATCCACAAAGTGCAAAGCATTCAAAAACCAAACTCAGAATCAATAAGCAATTTAAAAGGCTTCTAGATGGCATGCAAAGATAGTGTCTGTGAGCAATTGCACGCAATCATTTATCATGCATCTAGAAAACAACTGTCTCAGCATCAGAGATGGAAAATACAAGACAGAAAATGAGACTGAAGTTTTTTTTACAAAGTTCATGATAGCATAGTGGATAATGATGTTTGCCTAGCGATCAGAAGGTCATAGGTTCCATCTGTTTCCTCTATAGACTCCTCAAAAAAACAGGACAGACTTGATAGTTTTACAATAAGCCTTAGGATTTCAAAGCAATAAATAAATAGTTCTATACTCAATAGGTGCTTACTAGTCACAAGTACAGCGAGCTCCAGCTTGGCCTAAAAGTAGGGACGCATATATCACCCTATCGCCCACCCAGTCCAGTTTTACCCAAGCATATGCCCTTTTCATGAACTAATTATGCAGGAAATGTTCACAGTGAAACTGAGTTTAATAAATTACATATTTTATATATTGTACAAACAATGTTTTAAATGAAAACATGCCCTTTGCACAAATCAGAGTGCTTCACTTTTCAAATCCCAAACGGAGCGGAGCACTGGCTACTGCATCAGCAATTTGGAAGGATGTGAAGTGTGTCTCCAAGATAACCCACATGAAGCTTTTATGATAAAGCACTATGTCAATAAGGAAACTGCATGCTGAAAATCATTGATTACATAAAACGTCTGGGCCATGTCTCAGATAGACAAACTTTCCTGCGTTTTGCAGACACAGAATGACGCATTTGAATAGACAATGAGTCGACTCTAAATGGAAAAAAATGCAACGCAAGAACATATGGGATTAGGACCATTACTCACGCTGTTATTAAGTCGACTTCTTCTTACTCAATGGGAAGTCTAAAAACCCACAAAAGCTGATTGTTTGTAACAAAAGGGTGGTTTAATATGCATGATTCTGCATAAGGAGAATTACATAGTGTTCAGAGAGCAATAAATATGCCAAAGCTAATGCAGAATGTATATATATGAGCCGTACTTTGTGTGTCAAGTATAGTCTAGTCTACACCCGCTAATCTGAGACAACACTTTTATAATTTTTTAACCCTTTCAGTGCTGGAACCGAATTTAAAAGGCCTTTGCAAACAGTTTGGATCCAGATGAGATGCCACAGAACGTGGCGTCTCATCAGGATCCAAACTGTTTGCTTGTTTGATAGTATTCTTTGGAAAAAAAATCGAAGAAAATGCTTATTTTAGAAATTCAGCAGACGACATTTCAGCAGACAAAAAATTTCCCAGCATGCAAAGAGTTAGAGGAAGTCTCTTCTAAATTTAAATCCAGACTAAGGAAAAATTTAAATCCCTGATAAGTCTGTGCAGACTGCTCAGGCTAATGTGGCACAATACTTTACCCACATGCATTAACCCCGATTTAATACTCAGAGAGACCGGCTAATATAAATATGTATCTGCTTATGGCCGATATATTTCCAAGATTGATTTTCAACGACTACAAGAGTTGCACCCAGAGTGGGTCAAATCACTGACAATATTTCTTTTACATGATTTCTAAAATTATTGCTAACAAGAGTTCCGCGGTCGGAGATGACCGCATTGAAGCCGGATTTTTTATTTAAATGACAGGAAAGTACCTTTCGTGTTTTTGTCAATGCAATACTTAAATTACTGAAATATTGTTCAAAGGTCAAAATGAAATGTAAGTACTTTTCAAGGCATGAGCAAACCTTGTGTTATGTTTTGAATGCATGCATATACATGAACAACAATAACATTTAAGGTCACAAATATGAACTTGAATTGACAATTAGGAAAGTTTGATCTCAATTTTTTTATTAGCAAATTAGTAACATATTGTTTGAAGTTTCCATCAATTTCATTATCTAAGTGTGCTTGCAAACCTTCATGTCAAGTTGGAAGACTCTATGTCCAAGCATACCAAAGTTATAACAATTTTAACATTTTAACATTTAAGGTCACAGTGACCTTGACCTTCAAATTAATGACATTGAAATGACCAGTGGTCATCTTCTAGTACTGGCCAATCTTTATTTCAAGTTTGAAGACTCTAGGTACAAGCATACCAAAGTTATAACATGAAATAAGAACTTTAACATTTTTACATTCAAGGTCACAGTGACCTTGACCTTCAAATGAATGACCTTGAAATGTCCAGTGGTTACTTACTAGTTCTGGCCAACCTTCATGTCAAGTTTCAAGACTCTAGGTCCAAGCATACCAAAGTTATAACAACTTTAACATTTTTACATTCAAGGTCACAGTGACCTTGACCTTCAAATGAATGACCTTGAAATGTCCAGTGGTTACTTACTAGTTCTGGCCAACCTTCATGTCAAGTTTCAAGACTCTAGGTCCAAGCATACCAAAGTTATAACAACTTTAACATTTTTATATTGAAGGTCACAGTGACCTTCACCTTCAAATAAATGACCTTGAAATGACCAGTGGTCATCTGTTAATCCTGGCCAACCTTCATGTCAAGTTTGAAGACTCTAGGTCCAAGCATACCAAAGTTATACCATGAAATAAGAACTTTAACATTTTTACATTCAAGGTCACAGTGACCTTGACCTTCAAATGAATGACCTTGAAATGACCAGTGGTTACTAACTAGTTATGGCCAACCTTCATGTCAAGTTTCAAGACTCTAGGTCCAAGCATACCAAAGTTATAACAACTTTAACATTTTTTTTATTGAAGGTCACAGTGACCTTGACCTTCAAATGAATGACCTTGAAATGACCAGTGGTCATCTGTTAATCCTGGCCAACCTTCATGTCAAGTTTGAAGACTCTAGGTCCAAGCATACCAAAGTTATACCATGAAATAAGAACTTTAACATTTTCGAGCACGCCGCCACCCCGCCCGCCCGCCCGCCCGCCCGACAACATCAATCTATAAGCCGAGATTTTTTCGAAAAAAATCCGGCTAAAAAACTGTACCAAAACCCATAAATTACCTTCCATCATTTATAAAGTAGACAATGGCCACTGTTATTATACACAAGACATGAATAAATGATACACAAAAATGCCCATGCTAAATTGTCTTGACCAGTATTAATGAAATAACTTAGGCCTGAGTTACTATTTATATAATTTTAATCAGTGCCCTAACTGCACAAACCACCTACTAAACAGCATCAACGATTATTAGATAATGAGGGAACATTGACTATCTACCAAGCATGCAGCTGCCATTACCAGATAAGGGGATTGTTTCCTGCCAACAAATTTAATTATTCCTCAGGGAAATCAGTAAATAATTGACCAAATGCCAGCCAAAGAGATATGTGTCAGTCCAACTCAGCTAGTCTGGAGGATCCAATCAAATGCCAGGAATGGACACACCTTCCTTAACCCTTTGCATGCTGGGAAATTTGTCGTCTGCTAAAATGTTGTCTGCTGAATTCCTAAAATGAGCATCCAGCGCTGAAAGAGCTAGTCCTTGAGTCTGTAAAGTTGTGTGATTAGCATGCTAACTGCCATTTTTAATAAGGCCATACAATTAGTATTCCATGCCCATGTCCCAATCATGTGTCAAACTTAGCATTGTTCTGAGAAAACTGGGCGTAATACATGTGCATAAACTGCAGATAAGCCTGTGCAGGGACAACACTTTCCGCCATTAAAATAAAAAAATTAAAAAAGAGACTTCCTTAATAAATTTAAATAAAAAATATTCATAAAAAACGAAAGTTAATTTCGTGATTAGCCTGTGTGGACTGCACAGGCTTAAGAGGGCCAACACTTTTTGCACAAACATAAAGCCCCATATTCCCAGAGTGCAACTTTCATATATATCGTATTCAGCGGCCTGTAGAGCACTGAGCATTAAAGATCTCATGAATTCTCAAACTCAGTTTAAATCATAGCTTCTAAAATATTTGTTGCATGAGGCAAAGAAATGTTTCAGCGTTGTTTGAATCTTAGCAACAATAATAGCAACCACATAATAATATTAATTTGCTAATAAAACCACCAAAAGTTTGCATTATCATGTTTTGTCAGTTTTCTCATTTTTAATAAATCTAATTTCATCATGATCTGAAAACTGAATACCCTTTGTCCAATGCCTGTCTGTTGTATTTGTATTCAGCTTTGTCAAGTCTATTCATATGCAGAAATCAATGAAACATCTCCATTAACAAGTATTTTGCAAACACTGCTGGTTTTGTCATCAATCGAGTATTATTGATAATTGCAAAATGTTCCTCCTAATAAGGCCA
Source organism: Dreissena polymorpha (assembly GCF_020536995.1). Taxonomy (NCBI): domain Eukaryota; kingdom Metazoa; phylum Mollusca; class Bivalvia; order Myida; family Dreissenidae; genus Dreissena; species Dreissena polymorpha. The sequence continues at coordinate 86,074,437 of NC_068364.1, forward strand.
GGCAATTAACAAGCTCCCTAGGGACTTACCCTGCCATTTATAAGGCCAAGTAAATGATTTATTAGTGTTGAATGAAGTGTTCAGGGGGTCATATTTTTTCAAGAAAACACACAATGCTTTGCACAACTGCATGTGAGGCGGAATCCTGAACTAATAATTGTATTCATGATGCATGTTCGGTCTCTTTGCAACATCAAGAGCAACTTTTTATAGATGTATTATTGAATAAATTGCAAAAGCTATGTTGATTCATGAGAAATGCATTTTATTGCCAAATAAATGCTCAAGATGTACATTACTTGCATAAATAAATCAAAAGTAGTGCTGTTAGAGCCAATGGAATACAACAGAAGTGGATTTATTATCAAAGCAATGCAATAGCAGTGGATTTATTATCAAAGCAAATCAAAAGCAGTGAATTTACTGCCAAAGTAATGCAATATTAGTTAATTTATTGACAAGAATTAAGTATTGCCAGAACAGAGAAATTATTGCCAAAGAAACACAATTGCAGTAAATGCATAATTGCCAATAATGAGGAAATGCAGGAGCAGTGAAATTCTTGCCAAAGAATTGCAATTTGCAATTCTTTGGCAAGAATTTCAATTCTTTGGCAAGAATTTCACTGCGCCAGTACACATTGCATTTATTGTACCAAGAGAAATTCACTTGTATTACTTGCTTATCTACCTTACATTTATTTTGCTTTTAGTGTCAAGACAATACTCTGACAATTGCATGCAAACAGGTAATTCACAGATAATTTCTTGATCAGCACTTAAAGATTAACTGACTTAACAAGGAGCATAAGGCTAAGAGCCAGTCTTTCTTAAACAAACATCATCAAACATTTCAAGATTATTCAAAGAAAAACTCTTGTGGACAAGTCCGCTTTTCTCTTTACCTTTCTGTAACATTTTCAAAACAAACATTTGAACCATAAAAGAGGATTCAAATATTTCATTTGACATCAGATATGATAACTTCCATGCCAACCACTAAATATTGCTGACATGTTTATGGTTCCATGGCAAGCAATACCTGATCAATATGCCCACCATGCAGATCACAGAGTCTAAGCCACCATGAGAGCAATTCCTGTATACTATTATGTAGCATGTAATCGATGTTTATTCAAATAAACTGGGGGAATACAATGTCTCTGAAGTAATGGAAACAAACAAAGAGATTCTAAAGAAGAAACAGCATAACGAAGAGAACATGATCAGGTAGAATAGAGCAGAAACATGCTAAGAAGTAAGCAAATTAATTGAGGTTGATAGTTCAAAGCAAGACACTCACATAACAAGCAAACACCATGGGGTTCATGTTTCTATACAATTGTACAAGCAAACACAGAGAATATATATTCTACTTTATTCAAAAGGAATATAAATATGCAGAGAGGGACGCTCATTACCTTAATGCCAGCATGAATACATTATTGCAAAAAAACATACATTTAAATAGGCTCAAGTTTCTTGGAAACAATTATCACATTTTTTATCCAGTTAAACTCCAAACACATGAAATTCACAGTTTTATGCATACTTTTTTCCTGGGAGGATTTACAACATGTGAAGATTATAACAGATAAAACCTATCAAAATGAAAACCTGCCACTGGTAGAGCCAGATGCCATGCCAGAGGGAAATAGAGCGGTAATTAAATGGCTATAAATTTCAGGAACATCAAATCAAGCACAACCCCAAACATTGCCTCTGTTTTCACATAAATCATGGATGGTACACATTTATTGTCTGTTCAAGTGAACTGTATTGTAACATGCAATGGATAGGCTACAAACTTAGCATCAGAAAATAGATTTAACACCTTGCATATTTCAAAGATCCACATAGTTTGAGTATTAGCTGAGAGCTTACAAGATAATGACCCTGTGTGTTTGCAAAGCTAATTTAATAACATTATGTTAGATAAGGACACCTTGCATATTGTTAAACAGGTTTTTTTTGCTCTGTAAAAAAAGGCCGTAAAACAGATCCGATCCCAAAGTATTAAACGGACCCAAACCGAAATTGTAGAAACAAAAATCCCAATTTCCAAAAAAACTAATATATATTTATTTATTTTTACAAAGAAGTGTCTAATGATACATGTATCTAAATTTTATTTCATAAACATATAGTTATATACTTAATTTACATGTACATACTTAATATGATTTGTACCCACAATTGTCAGGAAAAGGCCTGATGTGTCAGTATTTGTTGATAAAAAAATCTCAATTGGGGCCATTTTGTCGATGAAAAAATCCCAAATTTGCCATTTTATCGATAAACAAATCTCAATTAAACCAGACTCCTTTTCCCTAAATGGCTAAAAAAAAACCTGCAAAAGTAATTCAGTGTTGTAGGTACCATACAGATTAAAGATACATGGAAGAGAACATTGCAATAATTACACAAATAAACAAGAGATGTATTTGTCAGAAACACAATGCCCCCTATTGCCCCGCTTTGAAATAAAATTTCAATATATCATATGGCAGGTTTAGAAGTTATCTCCCTTTCAAAGCTTATTACCGGTACTTCCCTTGGATTTTTATTTTTACTTTTGACCTTGAAGGATGACCTTGACCTTTCACCACTCAAAATGTGCAGCTTTATGAGATACATGTACACATGCATGCCAAATATCAAGCTGCTATCTTCAATATTCAAAAAGTTATAACCAAACTTTAACGAAGTTAAAGTTTTGGGACACACACATATTACAATGACAGACAGACAGGCCAAAAACAATATGCCCCCCATCTTTCGATCCGGGGGCATAAAAACAACAAATTTTGCGAAGACACCATTCAAAGTGCGCACCCTCTAACTCAAGCTCCAAGAGACAAAAAAACTTTTTTCAAAATTGTATGGTTTCATACATTCATGTGCCCCTTTTGATTAGAGTGTCTCAGTGAAAATAGATATAATATTGTAAATTGAACATAACACTGTTTTCCTATCCTTTATGTAAATAAGCCAACATAAATATTTGCGCATTATCTAAGAAAGACATCTGCTATACGGATATGACTTCAGCTCATCTGTTTACAGATTCTGAATCCATAAGACTAAATATTTGCTTGAAATCTTTAGTATTAAGGATTCAGGAAATTAAGAAATTCAGCAATCAGGAGTATGTATTGATGTTCAATTCACCATTTACAGACACATGTCAATTAAAAACCCTCTAAGAACATTTCTAATAACCTGTCCAGGATGCAAGCATGCCTGTTTCAGTGTTTCTATCATCAGTGAACACAAACATCTACTAAGACATCTCTCAGATCCTGTCATGACGACCCCATCAAGTGTCCTCATCCTACTGATATTCCATGTCAAGATTTATCAAGGTTTGAATGGGAAACTGATGTATCAGCTGACCATTCCCATGTCAGATACATACTTCTTAAAGTAAAATGCCTGATTATATCAGACAATGGATCGGTCCTCGAGTACCCACTTAAACAACAATTGAGAATCCTGGTTGCTTGAAATAAATACCAGCAAACATTTGACTCACTGTCTGCCAAACTTAGTCCCTCATGTTTTATATCTTAAATCTTCAAATTGCTAACAAAATTTAATCTGTAATATGAAACGTTCTGCATGTGTATACACTTAATTTCAAATACCTGATATATAATCCTGTTTCATTTCTAGATTATTAATAGATAAATGTAATCTTGTTAACAAATTAACAACAACAAAAAGATTTCTATCAGTATTAAGTGAACCAAGTTTGTGCTTTCAAAATCTTTAACATTCTTAATGAAATTTGATTCCATTTTTTTTAAAGGCAATTCTATTTTAACTGAGTTGAAAAAGGGGCATTACTCTTGAACTTTTTTGCGTAGGATGTTACAAATCACACATGCACAACTTCATTGCTTTATTATTTTGAAAGAGAAAGGCATTTCAATTAATATTATCAATACACAGTTCATTGCAAGAATATTTTGTAATGAAGATGTTGGTGACAGTTATGAAAATGAATTTTAATGACGTTTAAATTGAATGACAATAAGGAAAATATTGCTAAAGAATTCATGTCAAGATCAATTTCAAACATTTTTTAAAACCTATCTTTATATTTATAGTTGTAACCTTTGTGGATAAATGCAAATATTGAGTTCCAATATTGCATGTAAATATTACACCATCTACAAGATATCTGATTATCTAAATTACCAAATGTTAATACCGGGTTAGCAGATGTAATACTGTTATGCTTAATAACAATAAAGAAAGACCTAATAAATGACATATATTTCATAAGATCGATTGAACATTGTAAACATGCCAACCCCAGTGCATACACATTCCTGTTTGAACATAATGCTCCATTAGGACAAAGGATTCTATACATAGACATGCACTTGTTTGAATGTTGTTTGTGCTAAGTAAACCCAGATGTGATCTGTCAATTATAGCATATTCTAACATGGAACAGAACAGATCAGTTTATTTACGACTCACGCATTTACAGCTCATAGTCAAACTAAACAATAAATACACATGCATCAAAATAACAAAAATTTGTTTATGCATTTTTACCAATATATGATTGTAGTGAGAATGTAATACAATGTATGTAAGAAAAGGCACTATATTATTTTTTAATAAAGTTAAGTGGATTTTCAAAATCTGTTATTGATTAAGAAAAAATTATGCAGTTAGGATTTCATACACAAAATTTCAATTGTGGGGAAAAAATATTCTCTATATATTTTTGGCTCCAAGTTTAAATGCTTTAATACAGAAATTAGCAAGAAGAATCAGTATAGATTTTCTGGTCTCATTCAATAATTTTTGTTAAAATTTAAACATACTTGGTCTTCTTCTGTAAACATCAAGCATAAGTGTACATTTGTTAGGGCTGTCACAATACACCGTGAGGGTATCGCGGTATATTGTGGTACGGCAACACTGTATCGCGGTACGTACCGCGATATTTTACAGAATATGTATCTGTGAAGAAAACAGCAGAATAACAAGTTTTACAAACTTTATTAAACTCAATAATAAGAAAACACTGGTATCATAGTATGACTAGAAACTGTAAAAGAAACTGTAATAAACTTGATAGAAGTAGTCATTGTTATTGTTTGCGTCTTTTTCTAAAATGTCCGCCATGTTGTTTACAATAGCTGTGACTACGATCTGTGTAAATCGAACGCTTCAAGGGCATGTTCAAAATGCGGAGTCAGCGGGCCCGGTATTGAAAATCCGTAGCGATCTGACTCTTCCTTGACTTATTCAGAATCTTAAGATAACATGATTCCGAAGTTCCATGCTTTGAACGATCAATATACTAAAGAAAGAAAATAAGAAATAGAATAAACATCTTTTGGATAATTATGAACTTATTTGCAAAGGAAATCTGTCACTAATTCCAAAAAAGGTACGGACCCATACATCGCCGTATTTTAAACGTGAAAGTTAAACATCTACAAGTGGAAGCGCTTGCTTGACCTGGATATTAACGGATTATTTATTTAGTCCTTTTGAATCGCTTCTACATTTTTCAAAACGATATCTATATCAAAATAATTATGTAATGTATTTATATCTGTGCTACATGTAATATAATAATATTTAAAAAAAACCGGTGCGGCAACGCCGTACCGCGGTGCGATTTTTTTCACGACATGCACCGCGATATACCGATATACTGGTTAATCGTGACAGCCCTAACATTTGTACATGTATTTCTAAAATTATCATACAACCCCGGCGAAATGTTGTTCATGATTTCATGAACACTTCAAGCCAATCAAGAACTGTTCATGAACGGTTCTGAAAAAGTTCCTGAGCTTGGTTCATGAACTTTTGGACATGAACTGTTCTTAAGACATGTTCATGAACTGTTTATGAATTATTGTTGAACATTTCAAAGTTCATGAACAGTTCTTCATCTAACCATAAATACTTAGTGATGAACATTTCATGCACACGTATTTCTAATGACTTTTCTGAGACAGACTTTAAGGATCCATCATGAATAATTCATGAATTCCTTTGTGCTAGATGTTTCATACATATTTTTGAAAGTAATATTGAAATGTTTAGCATACAAATCTTGTAGATTTGTGAAACCTGTGAAGTTAGTATGAATATGCATAGTACTTTCACCACTGTAAGTTAGAGTTCTTGACCTGTTCTAGAGAATTTTAAGAACATTTGTACAAGAACTGTTCAAGAACTGCCTTCAGGAACACTTCAATAACTTTTTAAGGACCTTTCCTGTTCTTGAATTATTCTTAAACTATTCTAAGAACACTTTAAGAACTTTTTTGAACAACATGTTTCCTTCTGATGTTCTTAAACAGGTCTACACAATGTTTTTGAATGTATGATGGACTTTTTATGAATCCAATATGTTCTTAAAAGGATCTGTCATTGTTCTTGGAAGACTTAAAAGACAAGTTTAAGAACGTTTTAAGGACATCTTATTTCAAGAACAGTTTAAGATGATATCAAGAACTCAATGCACATTGCATTGCTGTTTTTACAAAGAAAGAATATTGTGTGCACAGGAAGTTGAAACGGAAGGCACATGGTTTATGTTATATTTGAAAATGTAAGTCTTTAATAAATTACCGGCTGAACTGATCAGCCATTGGTTCCATTTCAAGTTCTTTGGCACTGTAAGTGTAACCATTTCAGGGAAACCATTGATTAGTAAATGATTCTTGAACTGAAAATGAGACTATTCATAATCTTTTCAATACATGAATTATTCATGAACATATAGTGCAAAGTTTTATTATGAAATTTAAAGAGTATTATCAAACCACTTGTATCTCAGTTATTAGTGTTATATTTAAATTATTGTTATATGTTGCTATCAATATGTTAAGTGCTAATACAAGACTTGTTTCTTCTTACCCTGACCTGTTTGTTGAGCTTTAGTAACACTTATGATAACCTTTGCATAAATTGACAAATTCTTGTTCATGAATAGTTCATGAACACTTCATGCCACCTCAGTTCATGAACTCTTGAAGAACTATGGTTCATGAACTATTCACTTACAGTTCATGAACAGAAAATGAGCCATTGAAAAATAGAAGGAAAATGTTCATGAACTGTTCGTGAACAGCAAAACCCTGGAGAATTTTTCAAGAATTGTGTTGTTCATGAACTGTTCAAGAACACTTCATGCCATTGATGTTCATGAATAGTTCATGAACATTTCATGCCATATTGGTTCAAGAATAGTTCATGAACACTTCATGCCACACAGGTTCAAGAATAGTTCATGAACACTTCATGCCATAAGGGTTCAAGAATAGTTCATGAACACTTCATGCCATTAGGTTTCAAGAATATTTCATGAACACTTCATGCCATTAGTGTTCATGAACAGTTCATGAACTAAAATTTCAATAACTTTTCACAGACATGGCTCATTTTCTGTTCACGAACTATTCGTGAACAATTCATGAACTCAGTTCACGAACAGTTCATGAACTGTTCAGGAATTATTCGTGAACTGCAGAACAACATTTCGCAGGGGTAAGGTCATAGCAAAACAAAGCGGAACTCATCTTCCATCAGTGTTCGACACTCACTAATCTGAATAAGGAGTTCAAGGGCTCCTAACTTTTGAAATTTAGGAGTCTGGACAGAATTCAAGGAGCCCAACAATTAAGACACTTTTTTATATCATATTTACGGCCATTTACACATGCCAATCTATGAAATGTTAAATTGTTATTGTATGTTTGTTTTAAGATCGAAGTTGTAAGTGATTGCCGTTCAATATTTATTATATCACATTGCAAAATATTTAACGCATTCCAGTAATATTTAAGGTAATAATTAACTTAATAATTGTAAGATTTCAACATATACTATTTTCTATTATGCATTATGATTGCTTGTAATAACCTCGATATTTTAAGGGTTAAAAACATTCTCGAAGCATTCTGTTTTGTTAGTGTCATAGTTACTAAATCACATCGTAAGGGTGTAACAACCCTATATTTCTCATTGCTTTATATATATTCTTTATAATATTTCCAAGAACGTGGAAAAAGGGAAACGCAATATAATTCTAATTTTATTGTAATTTCATCATTAGGGTTTTACACCATGAAAACATGTTTAGACAATATTTTGCCTGCAAAGCACAATTTCCACGAGGATTACACCCTATTGCCATCATCAGTCTCTTAAGTAACTTGCCTCTATTTTATCTTGGATGTGTACATGGTAAGAACCGATGAGTGTGGTTGGTATGACAATGCCTACAAACCATTCTATACATATATGGTGACATCACTACGTTATTGTCACCTCTATACTAAGACGCATCACATTCCCCTGGTTTGGGGAATTATGCTTCCGCCAAAGTAGTTCTGCGTAGGAATGAAAGTGTTAATAAGAAAGAAAATCGTTTTTTTATTGTGTGTTTAAAACGGAATGTTGTTTAAAGAAATGTTATTTAATTATGTTTAAATGTGATTTTGAATCTCTATTAAGACTGATAGCGATTATCAAAAGCACGATTACCTGACCTACTTTCGCTTTCACTTGTAAAAGAAGTGCTACCCACAATTCCTTTCGCCTTAGTACACAAGTCAGTAAGACCGGTGTGTACACAATGCCTACAAACTGCAATTAACCACTGAAATCATCGATTGATAGTGACACTGGTCATTCACGCTCAAATGATTCACAGCCGGTCCGATCTTCAGAACCTTGGGGCCATAAAACGTACAATGTGTAAAAAAATGTGGGTATTGTGTTGATTTTTATAGTAATGAAAAACTGTTTGGCGAAGCTAATTTACTACAGCAAAAATATCAGTGAAAATAATGGCCACGATCGTTTCATGTTTGCATGTTCCCCTATACTACACGCACGGACAGTGACAGGAAGCCAAAATATATAATTTTGGATTCTTTTGTTTTTGTCCATGTGTTCAAGCAGAATGATTTGTGGCAAATTTTTCGGATCCACAAAAGTTCGGACATTCTGATCTTGCGAAACAAATACGGAAATCAACTGATTTATTTTAATTCAAAGATGATTTTAAAGGAGCCACACGGACTCCCCTGACTCAAAAACCAAGGAGTCTGAGTCTCATTTTAAGGAGTTTTGGACTCTCATTTTAAGGAGTTTCGGACTCCCGGACTCCCGTTAGTGTCGAACGCTGTCAATCTCATAAAGTGCACAAAATTCGCACACCAATACTTAGATCAGTTGTCGTTCGGGGACACATGAGATCTACACACTCTGTTGGCACTATTTACGACATTATCACTGGGTTTATTGGGAACATGTGGCTATTTTTGGGGAAATTTTGGTCAATTTTTGGGAAAAAACGTTGATTTTTGCCAAAAAAATCACTGAGTATTGTATATACAGTTGCTTAAAGTAAGGTGAGGAAATTGCCAAACCCTTACAACAATTTCAATACATACATGTAGCACCATAAAAAAAATGCAATCTGTACTTAAGTCCACAACTTGCCAGCAATTACACAGCTTTTCCTTTGACCAAACCAACAATCCACAACTTGCCAGCAATTACACAGCTTTTCCTTTGACCAAACCAACAATTAGCACACTTGTTCCACCCCTGATAATAAAAGGTCGATAACAGAGAATGGTACCTTAATTTGCATCTATAGTCAGGTTGACACTGACCGACTGTCTCAAACGGCTATTGTCACAAAGATGAACTGTTTGCCTTGTAAAATTAAATGTAGGTCATTGAATATGTATACAGTTGCAATGATTTTTTTTCCTTGATATTTTACCGCATGTGCCTTTTTGATTGGGAAAAAAAGGTGATAGACCATAAAATTGGAGCTTAATACTTTGGGACCTTCTTTGATAGGTTGCGATCTGCAACTTGTTGAAAAATAAAAATACCTTGGCAATGTACATGATGAATTAGAATTTTTTTCATATACATGTAAGGCTTTTATGACATACCTTTTGGTAAGATTATGTATATTCTGATTTTCTTTCAAATTCGTGCAATTTGAAACAGACTCTCCTGTAATAAAACAATTCTAAAAGGTCCAGTGATGGAAATTTACCCATCATGCACACCCCACACGACCCGATTTACTCAGTGGGCGAATTTTTTCTTCTTAAAAGCAGGTAGTCCACTTATGACGTCTAGTACTGGATTTTCAATTATTTTTATTTTTTTTTAGTTTTTATTATGTTGTACCATTTATTTGGTGCTCATCTAAAAATGTGGGTGGGCTTCAAAATTGATATATATATACCTAGGAGCCCACTCGGGAAACAAGCAAAAAGTAATTTCCATCCTTGCAATAAATTGCGTATCGTTCTAACTGTTGTGTAAATAGTAACACCCACTTCTTATACAACATATGTTGGCACTTGTGTGCACCAATCTAAACATCATGTAACATCGGGTGATATATTTTAATGTTTAAACAATGAATGCCTTTTCTGTTACATGTGAAGACAGAAAGGCTTAAAATTCTGTAAGATTACTACAAATTATTTTAACAATTCTCTACTTTCTGTAATAACCCCAAACCAGGCTTAGCACCAATCGACCGCCCCTGGTTTTAACCGGCCGTTTTTACCATATGAATAATTTGTCATCATCATCACATCTTCAATTTTTAAAATTAAAACGACGTTATGGCTAAATTGTGTGATTTACTGCTGAAAATACGAATCATGCATGTTGCATTTTTATTTCAAAAATAAATGGTACATCTGTCTATTTCTTGGTATTTTTGCTGTATATAGTGTATCTATAAAAACTAAGTTTAAAATATGACTTAAATGATACTATTTTGAATTTTATGACACTTTGTTTTTAACCAACCCAATTTCTACATGTACTTGGCTGAAACCACTTACATTTCATGGTGCTCTTCCATATACATGTATAACAAGTTATAAAAAATAAATGTCTGTAAAAGAATACTTATTTAATCTTGTTCAAACTCTAAACACCTTTACTGCATCTGTACACCAACTGCATGCCCATATTTGGAAATCTGGATGAATTATGGAACTTTCATATATATGTACCACAGTGGTGTAAATAAACTGGACAAAAGCCGAGTGTGGGGGTGGTTTTGAAAAAATCAGTATATTTCTTTTTAAAGCATGGAAAGCCTACCTAAAAATTTGCATGTAGTTCAGTGAAATGATGCTGATTAAGAAAATAATACATTAGATTATATTTAGAAAGGTGCCAATTACATGTGCGCTACCTTAAAAAGCTTTACATATCCCTCCATATTTATGTTAAAAATTGACTCCTAAGTGTGCAATATTTGTGAGAGATATATAAAACTTACTTGACTAACTCAATTTAAGTTTGCAAACAGTTACAGGGATTTTATCTAATTTTAGCCATGACTATACTAAAACAATAATTATTGATATTTTATAATATAATGAAGTAAGATCATTTAGGTGTCCCTGCCAGGCAGTCCAACTCTAAGGTCAAATGTAAAAGCAATTTTCATGGAATGTCTCGATATGGACCAGAAAAATTATTGAATGTATGAAAAACTATGATTAAATTAGCAAGAAAGGATAATGTAAGATTCTAACTGCTGTAAATGTATGCATCTGAATTGAAAGTGGAAGAATTGTAGTAATATAATGCAAGAAACCATAAAATTATTTTTTTATTACTTAAACGATTTATTTTCTATGGCTCCCTGTCCCTGCAATTCTTGAATATACATTCAGTAGTTTCATGGTATTGCGATAGTTATGTTCATATGCATTTCAATTAATTTTAAGTTAAATTGTTGAGGAAAAAAGTGATAATTTAAAAGTAATATGCAGTTCACAAATTGCTAACAAAATATATAAAATTACATAATGCAGCAGTTTTCACAAAACTGTAAAATATCAAGTTGCAGTTCTATCATCATCTGTGGTATTTTTTCGGCGTGCTGTATTAAGACAGCTTTTCACCTGACCTGACCTTTGTAAGTGTCCAATAATATTCAAATAAAATTTCCGGCGGCTAGGTACGAATGAATACACTTCATTTATTCCATTGGCTGATTTGAGTATAACACCAAAACATTGGAAACATATCCGCGTCTTTGTAACACTGTGATACTGCATGAAACAATTTTATCTCTAATGAAAAGGCTCAATAGATAGAACAGTTTTACAATCAATTCTCGACATAAATACAGTTTGTGCGTGCACCTTAATTTTTAGAGAATTACCAGCGAAAAACCGTTTATACAAAAGGCTATGTTCTCATGTTTAGTACTTACTTCCATATTCATGTCAACATGTTAACATGTAAAAGTATAAAGAGCAGTAGAAGCGAGGCCTCACTTTAATGCATTACATTTCAACCCGCGAGGTTTGGGTCAATTCGCGGCCAGTGTGTGAAAGTCAGAGTTTATATACAGTTCATCACCGGAGTTCGCAGCCAGTAAAATAATTGTTATATAATAAAGACTCTATCCGTGAACTAGGTGACCTGGAATTTTCTTTAGAATAGAAATGTTAAATGAAGATATTCAGCAATATAATTAAGATATGTCAATAATAGATTATTAATGTGTTTTCAACAATACAATGATAAATTTTATTTTAGATTAATTTAACAATAATTATTCCACCATATTGACTATTGTATTAAGCATGAGCGCGATGATTCTCGAAACTGTTTATAATCGAATCATATAGCAATGTCCGGCAAACCACTAAAACAGGTTTGTTCGAAGAACGCGCTTATAAATACGGATACTTCGCGCGATGCCGGTTGACTCATATGTTTTAGTTTAACTTCCATTCTTCTTTTGGTTTTCTGTTTTGTATTAAAGGTTCATGACCAGCAATATGTAATAATGTAAAATAAGCCGCGAAAACTCCGCGTAACATCCCTTACTGCGTGTGATGCAGCTAAGAACTGCACAGAAAAAGACATTCGCTATCATTGATCTCATTCATTGAACTATGAACGCCGTTTATCTTTTTTAAAGATATTTCTTGTTTATTTTAAAATTGTAAACAAACAGTTACTGACCTATGACCTAATTGCCTAAAAAACCAAATATTAGCACAGATAATTGAGCGACGGAATTAGGCTCACAACAGGAAGATAGCGCAAATGTACTACGGATCGTGTGTAACACGGAATCAGATAGATAAAACCATTACCTTATTATTTTCCTGTGTACCTAGTATCAATATAATTATGTTTGATAATTTTGTATCACAATGTATTCATCCTTGGCCCGATCAGGCCATCCGCTACGGGAGATTACTCTGTTTGAAATTATCGAATAGGAATGTCATTATCGACTGGATCTTTATGGCTGTTTTGTCATCGACAATTTACTAAAACATATCAAAAGTGATCTTTTATTCATCTTTATAATATTGGTAATCATCTGTCACTATAGCGATGATTATCTTTCTGCAAGTCACAGCAGTTCAATTGTTATTTTGATGAATGGCTTTATTCTGTCGCCCGTTCTTCAGTTCTGTCTTCTGTTTTTTTAATAAAAGGGAAGCTATCGTAATAAATAAACATGTCTAATGGGACAAGTTGCCTCCCATGCTGGAAGACGATCCATTTAAAAATATGCACATTATTTTTTAGGGTTTTTTCGTCCGAAAAATACTGTGGTGTCTTTTCTAACTGAGCATACTTATTATGTTCTTGTTTGTGCTTGAAAGAAAATTCAGTTAAGTATGAAAAACATTATATATTATATACAACTGTTACTAGCCAGTGGGTTATTAGTTTAAACCTATTTATTTTAGCTCGATTGCATCGAAAGGATCAGGCTTATTGAAACGCTCTCGAGTCCGTTTCCTGGGCCTAGAACCAGTACTTGGTGTCTTAAGGGGGAATCTAAAGAACGTTTCCGCAGTGGGGATCGAACCCGTGACCACCCGGTCGCTAGGCGGATCAGTGGGTTAATAATCATAATAGCATGACATCATAAAAATATATTGCATAGTTGTCTTGACAATGGTGTGTTTGTACAGACTTGATATAATTGTCAGCAGACGCTCCTGAAATAAGTAGTAAGCCCAGAAATCTATGAACATGGCTGTCCGCTTAGCGCTGTCGTTGGTACGCGCGCTCCTCACCTAAGCGACCAGGGTTCAATCACTGTCCCCGGCAGCATGTGAGTTTTGGTTGGAGGTCAATGTACTGGATTGGTGGCGTTTCCTTCGTGTTCTCCTACCCCCTCTCCCACACTACAATACCACACCAAAATGCCATCATTAAAAGTAAATAGCTGCAAGTATCAGCTGTTCTTGAAATTCATGCCAACTTTTATGAGTCTAGTATGATAATTAGGTAGGAGTGCTCGGACATACTCGATCTGGTCCTCCCATAAGACGGCGTCAGGCGCGAAAGAACCTCACATAAACTTCGGAACACACACACACACACAGATCTATCAATAACAATCGTTTATTGATAAATCATTGGCTGCTTGTCTGTAGTCGACACATTGCAAACCACAGTTGTCTTAGCCTTAAAGGGGCCTTTTCACAGATTTTGGCATTTTTTTAACTTATTCATTAAATGCTTTATATTGATAAATGTAAACATTGGATCGTAAAAGCTCCAGTAAAAAATCAAGAAAAAAAATAAAAAAGGAAAAGAACATTGCCCGGAGCAGGTTTCGAACCAGTGACCCCTGGAGTCCTGCCAGAGTCCTGAAGTAAAAACGCTTTAGCCTACTGAGCTATTCCGCCGAGTACACATCTTGGCGTATTTTATACCTTATATAAGCAATCTTCGTAGTTTCACAAAATTTAACGACAAAAACAGAACTCTCCAAATTATTCAATCGTTTCGCGTTGCAACGCTTTATAATTTTTAGGTTTTAAAATCGTCAAAAGATGCATATAATGGCTATATTAGAGCATGGTTAATGTTCAGTATTACTGTTTCCTCACAAATATCATAACTAAAACGAAAACTTACGAATCTGAAACAACTTTTTTCAATTTTGTCAATTTACCAAAGCGTGAAAAGATCCCTTTAATACTACACCGCAAAACCCGAAATACTTATAATATTTTGTTTTTCTTGCATTTCAATTATGCCTCTCCGGCCTGGAAGAAACTTAATGATTGAACCGAATTTGATATAATTATATCATATGTATTGTGTATTGAAGAAAAGCTGTATCACTTGATACTATACGATAATATTTATTGATTGCTTTTATAAAGAAGTTACTTTAATGTTAATTGATGTCTATTGAAATCCATGACCCGCGTTTGGAATGTGCCCTTCTAGATTTCATAAAATACAAATCTGTGTCTGGTAGTGTAATCGAATGCGTACACATTGTTCACTCGAATAAATTAAACTCGGCAAATTAAACGCTCGCTTAATTAAAACCATAACTTGTTTGAAAAATACATTAGTGTATTTGATTGGTAAGAGGTGGTAACGTAATGTGTGGAGGAGACGGTATTTAAACATTACACAGACTTTATCTATTGTGAATAAATTAATTAAAATAATATAATATATTCAAATGTCTATATTTTTAAGAAACGACATAACAAAACTGTTGCGCGAATGAATAACATTGAAAGCAGATTTAAATGTCATCACATATTTATGCATAAGTGTTAATAAATAATTAACGAAATCGGTAGTTATTAAAATTAAACAACACAATAGTTAAAACCAAATTAAGTCGCTTAAACATAGAAAAGATAGCAAATATATTTATTTATATAAATTGCAATAAAACACATGACAAAATTGGATATCTGTTAAACAGTGGATAGAAGACGTTTTACATAAGCGGACATTTATTTAATTTTCTCGGTGCAATTGTTCATAATTCCAATCCACATAACGAACTAATTATACTATACTTGTCACAGATCCGTGTTCAAGAAAGTGTCATGCAGTCGGAAAAAAACATTTATAATATAACAATCGATATTTAATGAAACTGGCCCCAGTATACCACAAGAACGATGAACAGCTCTTACCACCGACCGACTGCGTGGAAGCAGCAACTTCGCTTCCTGTCCGGAAGTACGACGGCGCTGAACGAACACACAGTAACTTTTCTCCCGCGAGCGCAAGCGCAGAACGACAACGCACCTGACGATGAATTTGACATGGAATACTTCGCGCCAACGCAACGCTGGAAGAGCCTTTCAAGTTTGTCTAGTTACCACGGCGGGGAAAGATCCCGTGTTCCGGCTATCCAGCAGTTTCTGCGATGGCTGTACCTTAAGGTCACACCGAGGTCACGGACCGGGGAGCTGGAGGTGATGAAGAACCGCATGCAGATGGGCACCGGTTGTGACGTCAGTCAGCTACCCGGATTGAGCCTCACCGGTTAGTTTAGCTCATTTTAAATTGTTAGTCGCTTAATTTCTGAATTCATTGTTATCGATATTTTGTATGCTTTGTATTTTTTATTTATTTTATTGGTTGTATGGCTCTGTCTTGAATTAATGTATATATCTGAATATTTTGTTACATAGAAATGAATTGTATTCGACCAAAAATAAAATAAAAATAAAAACTTAAGCTCAATCATAGTTATACACAAGTTCGTTAACAACAATAAAAGTAACTCGTAAATGGACTTAACATACACATTTCATTTGTCAGGTGAGATACTCTTCCTTCCCGTGTTTTCAAAGCACCTCTCATCAGTGCTTGACAGCCTCGGGTATAGTAAGGAAATGGCCGAGTTCCGTCAGGACGTCCTACAGTCTTTAACGTCAACGCTGTTCCGCGACCCACGTTATGTTCACGTTGTCATCGGGAGCCGAAACGCGAACGACGTATTCCTGGGAACGGCTGATATTGATACGTTATTGGTACCCAAGAACATAATCTGTACAGAGAAAGAAGGCATTATAACGCTGCCGCCGGACTATACCGTGGTAGAAATGCTGACGGACAAGTGTACTCCGGGGTATACTGAACTGCGACTTGCGAGTTTCGGTAGCAAGAGTCTCTCCGACTTGAGGTCATGCTTCGTCGTGGATAACGGCAAGATATACGTGTCAAGTAACCTGTTTCGTGCACTTCAAACCAGAAAGAACGTCAAGCTTTCGAAAGAGCGCTACCTTCGGAGTGAAATTCTCGGCATTGCAGTCAGACCACAGAAAGTGGTCAACTACGGCCTACGATGCATGTGCCCGGACATTCTGAAAAGATGGGCACAGAGGAGGCGGGCCCAAAACTGGCCTCCGAACAAAACCATCCAGCACGTGACGCGATCGGAGGCGACGCTCGTTGTGGACAGCCGGATCAATCCCAGCGTGCAGCGCGAGTGGCGGATCTGCTTCTTCGGCGCCGAGCAACTGCTGGTGAGGAGCCTCAACGACACGCAGCGCAAAATCCTCGTCATCCTGCAGTGCTTCGCTAGGACCTACTTCCTTCCGGTCACTCATAGGATCTCGTCATTCGTCCTGCAGACGATCGTGTTCTGGATGGCGGAAGAAATACCCCAGGAGAGTTTCACCAGTAGCACGCTCCTAGACCATACCCTGGACGCATTGAGACGGTTACGCGACGCGGTCATAGACAACTGTCTTCCGCATTACATCATGCCGGAGAGAAACCTGTTTGCCGGGCGTACGGACATTCTCACGGGACAGAACCTCTGCCGTGTTATGACAGAGCTGTTAGATAAAGGTCCAGCCACCTTTCTGCTGGAATCCGTAACCATAGGACCGGCGCTACGACAGCTCGATGTTGAGGCGGCCCGGAAGTACCAACGTCTGCGAGACGACCTGGAGACCGCGTGTCTGAAGCTGCTGGTGCTTTATCATGACCCAAACCTGGAGGATGACGTCTGGGACTTTACCCCACCGCACTCGCGCAAACACCCGGATGTGAGGCGACTCCAGAAGACGGTGGTGGCCATCGTCTCGCCTGACTGCTTGAAGCACCCAGTGTCGGTCTGTTGCAGCCAGCGAATCAACGCACAACTGCGATGGCTTCTTACATAATGTCCAGAACAGCTTAGTGCGTTTTTTAGCATATTAATAAGTGCAAGTTTATGCATTTTCTAACATTACTCCCGATGCAGTTGTAATGTTTTTCGTTTTATACTAGTAACACAATATCGGAATGCAGTGTTAAGTGTTTCAAAGTAATTGCATGCAGCTGTTATATATTCACGAATAATGAAACAATGAACATGCAAATACATGAACAGAATACAAACACGAGAGTTTTAAAATAACACATGTGCCCGTGGGTTTGACAAACTAAGGCGATTGAGTCTTGAACGTGCATATGGATTTTTTCATTAAAGAAAACATATTTTCATTTTTTTAATTGTTCATACATGTATATATACAGTTAAATAACAGGACGTGTTTTATCCGATCAGAATAGGAACGTTGACACCGGGACTACTCCCGGTCCACCCGGTGACCTCCTCCCCAACGCACTGCGTGCACGAGAGCAGATGACCAGGGTCCCACAGACGCTTGATGGCGAGCAGGCGCGCGTAGTTGGTGCCCCAATATTGCAGGGGCCAGTCTGGAAGGGACTCCGTGGGATTGTTGTAATATGCGCCGACCCCGAACCTGCGAAAAGAGACGACGTGGAGTGAACAATCCGTGAAAACATATACATATGCGATTATTTTAAATAGCGCTGTTTAGAACGCAGAAAGAAATTTGATACATGAACTCAAATTCGTATTGAAATGTCCCGCTACTACGCATAACCAGCAGTGTACGACCGGAAGTTGTTAATACCTGATGAGATGCGCAGCCTGAGATGCGCAGAGGGAAACCTGCGGCTCCACCTCCCCGGCGTCCCACTTCACGTCGCACGTGAAGCTCAGATGACTTGTGCGCATGCGCGGGTTAACGGAAGTTTCGTGTTCTCCCACATTGCGCATATTTCCTACAGAATAATGAGAAGATGTGCCTTATGTCTAAAGAGCATGATATGTTTGATGTTGGTGTAAGTTTATAATTTTGGAACAAAATCACTTTTTGTGCTCACTGTAGAAAAATCGATAAAGCATTCATATTTTATTTCGCTAATAAAATAGAACAACTGTGTATTAAAAATTATTTGTTTTTAATTTCGTCGACGTGTTATACAATTAGCATTAATTGTATCTCATTAATTTATTCTAGTTTTTTCAGAAACCACAAAAATCGTATTAAAATAACGGTTGTGTGTGTCAATTTTGTTTCTGACACGTAGAAAAGGAATTTAACTGTAATATACTCGTGATAACATTTACTCAATTAGTATCAGAATCAAATGTACAGATATTAATAGATTTGAAGTGAAATCTTTGCTTAAGTATACGACGCACATGAACCTATTTAAATTTACTGCCCATAGATAAAACGCGAAATTTATCAATAAACAACCTAATGGTCGATGACCAATAACCACGTGCGCACAAAATGTACCTCCTATCAAAGTTCCCGTGCATACGATCTCGCCGGAAATGTTGTGTCTGTCCAGGAGCAGACCGAACACAAAGTCCAAGAAATCGTCCGTCATTGTGTCTAGCAGCGTGTTCATTGTGAACACGTTCTTCCGGTTTTCAGAGTCCGTCATGCCGCTGACGTAGTCGGAGAACGCCGGGATGTGTCGACTCGAACAGTATCGACCGTACGCGCTCAGGAATGGATTGATTGTCCGGTAAGACGAAGTATTCTTAGGACCAAAGTGGTTTAATGCTAATGTAATAGACCCGTAATTGCTAGTATTTGGCGCAGCTCTTGATGAAAATATGACGTAGCCTCCCCATTCTGATGCCAGCTGTGACGTCAGAACGCGTTCAAACAGTTGTAAGACTCTCTTTCCAATATGACCGCCATTATCGTCATAGAAAGGCGCACTGCAGTATACTGACACGATTTCTGAGTCGAGGTGCAGTCGAAACGTGAACGACGTCACGATCCCGGACGACGCACCGCCTCCTCCTCGAACGGCAAAGAAAATGTCCGTGTTTGATGACGTCATTTTCTTACCGGAAACTGGATCTACGATGGTAGTGGAGTTTTCATTTGCATAGACGAGACTTCCGTTTGCAGCAACGAGCTCCACCTGGTGAGAACATGTCATTAGTAATTAGTATTAGTTCGAATTTTTACGTACGGTAAATTATTTAAACCGGGCATGTCTTCTCAAGCTTTTATATTCAAATGTCGTGGAGAAAAACACTGCTTATTAAAGAAACGTGTTCAAAGATTTTAGCTGTTTTAGTTTCGTATTGTTTTTTGTTTCATATAAATATCTCACATCAAGCAGGTTGTCAACGGCCAGTCCGAACTTTCGGCTAACGGGAGAATGGCCGCCGCCCAGCGTGTAACCTCCGATCGCCACCGTCTGGGCAGCACTTCCGGGTAACACTCGCCCGCGTTTGAATGTCTGTGAAATACAAAACTAATTTGAACGTCACGTGTGCACGCAATTGTATACCAGTACTACTAAGTTGAATTACCATCATTCGCGTTTCGCCGGATACGGGGTCCGTTTTTCTTAACATCGTAGATAATTTTTATCTATGGTTAGATTTTTAACAAGTCTTTAATAAATTCATTTATATGACAGCTCTGTATTTGAACGTTCTGGAAACACTAACCATTTACCCATATCTTAAGCTGCAAAAGACGTAACTTAAAAACGTTTGATAAGATAAGGCCCTATGCCGCAAATAACCATTATTAAAACACAAGCGATGACCTGTACCAAAGACCATAATTCGCGTTTCGCCGGATACAGGGTCCGTTTTTCTTAACATCGTAGGTAATTTTTATCTATGGTTAGATATAATCTAAAGACTAATGATAAATCCGATAACCAACATCAAAGACTTCATTATTTTTGTAATTGTATTAATTGTTTTTGAACAAGTCCTTAATAAATTCATTTATATGGCAGCTCTGTATTTGAACGTTACGGAAACACTAACCATTTACTCATATCTTTAACTGCAAAAGACGTAACTTAAAAACGTTTCGCAATATCTTTGATAAGGTAAGGCCCCATGCCGCGGATAACAATTATTAAAACACAAGCGATGACCTGTACCTCGTTGAACACCCTTCTCCATGTGGTTCCGGTTTGCACCGTCACTTCCCCCGCTTCATTGCGACCGGAAGTTAGATTAAAAGCAATTCCTTGCAGACGAGATAGGTTTATTTGCAGCGTACCGTCTTTGGTAGATCTCCCGATATAATCCTGACCAGACGACTTCACACTTATTTGCAACTTGTATCGGTTTGCGAAGTTCACACTTTTGATGACGTCATCAACATTTTTCACAAAAACTATGGCGTATGGATACGCAGTCGTCCGAGGATTGTATACGATATTCAGACCTCGATATTCCGGATCTGATGGGTAGACAACTTGCCCTTGTAAATCGCGCGCAAACGCAAGGCGTTCCGGAAATGACGGCATACACGGTTGTCCCGGTAAACAGTGATTTCCGGTACATGGCGGACTAGACACGGTCGCTGCAATGCACATCAGTACCGCATGCCAAGCACAAAGGAATTCGAGAGGCCGAAACATGGCGTTAAACAAGCACGACATGTTCAATAACAAACAATTGTTACATAATTATACATACTTTTAGTAAAATCGCAATTATATTCAACGATTTATTTTCACATCATTTCCGTATATTGTAACATATAGAACAAACGCAGATATAATCAGTTACTTAAACATATAAAAATATTTAACATCCTTTACGCAGCTTCGTTCCGAAATACAGTGCAAAAGGTGTGCATCAAAACCATCCGCGTTCTAAATGTGATCCTGAAAATAGACATGCCTGACTGTCGTTACTCCCACATTCTTAGGTCGCTAAATTGTATATTGCCGTTGGATTTATTAAGCGATGTGGATAATCCACAACCTGAGTGACACAACTATTATTTACTGATATTGCAGAAATTAATCCTCACATACATACAATACGCAATAACTTTCAAAATAAAAAAAATAAATAAAAACACATGGCCGATACATAGTTCTTGCTAGAAATTGGCGTTTAAAGGGACGTGGGTCCATTTGGTTATTTTCAAATATGCACTTGAATGTATGCACTGGAGAAACGAAAGCGTCCGAATCTCAAATATATTAAAATACTACGCTTGCGAATCTCGAATAAACACGTTCTTTTATGTCTATATATATATTATCTGACACAGCGACAAGGCAGTGCGGAAGGGGGGGGGGGGCTGGAAGCTGAAGTGCCCCCTTACCCGTGTCGATTTTTTAAATGTTATTTTTTTATGTTCTAAATCAAAATCTAGACTACTTTGACTCGATGGCTTCCGAATTGAACTTATCGGGCATTGTAAAAGAAGACAAATTTCTTAAAGAATATAACCGTTTAGTGTCTTGGTACAGAGATTTACCGGAGGGCATGTTCATATCACGCCTGTTGCGTGAATATAAATACTCGGAGCCCGATTTAGAGGAATCAAGAATGATGTGTTTTGAGGCGCTAAAAGCTTATGACGACTTTCCGTTCGGGGTTCAAGCTGACCTAAAGAGGAGAGTGACCACTCGGAAAGGCGAGAAACTTTCGGTGAAACTTGCTACAGACATTTACAAACTAGTGTCGGTCATGGAATGGGAAGACTATTGCGACATCCGGGAGCTTATCAGCCTCAGCAAATCAAGACCCTCACAGGGCAAGACACCTAAGACAACAATCACTGGAGCTGATGTGTCATGTTTCATGACTTCCGGTGAAGTCTTACTATTGAAAGACAATGTTACGGCCCTTCAAACAGATGTTCTCAACATGAAACAAATGTTACATGCTGCAGAAAAAATACGCTCTGACCAAATGAAAACTTTCACCAACTCGCTTCAAGTGATGAAATGTGACCTACTTGAATGTAAACAGTTTATGTCTAATTGCTTGAGCAATTTCAACCTCAGTGTGAATGATCTGAAACTTACGCTACAACCTCTCGAATCAGCCATTTTAGCTGTTTCCCGGCGAGTTTCAAACACGGAGAACATTCTATATAGGACGAATGTCTCTGCTATCACAGCGGCTGTGCAACCACTTTAGGCAAGGCAAAATATTCCCCCATGTAACCAAAATTCGGCCGAGAAAGCTAACTTGTCGCCACTAAGTAACTCCGGGGATAGCCAGTACCCCAGGAGACCAACGTCACCACCTAATGCGGTTATCATTTCGGCGTGTGACGAGGCTGCGCCAACCTACTCTCCACCAAACCAAGAACCGGAAGTGGACTCAGAGTGGCCACCATTGTGTAGCCCAGGCGGTAGTCACCACTCTGTTGATACAAAGTCACCTACTGACGTTATTATAGTTCCGGATTCAGGCCATGCATCCAAACGGACCAGCACTTCCGATGTCAGTTATGGACTCATCACACCTACGGGCGCTTTACACAGCCGCACGGACGGTAACATTGGCAGGACCGGCCAACCTATTTCGGTTATTATATCGTCGCGAACAAACAAACCGTACACAGATGATCAGGGTTTCCAGACAAGTAGGCGGAGAACAAAACAGTACTTTATAGGGGGGTACAAAAGCCGCGTCTCTTTAGATGAGGTGACGGCTATGGTAAATTCACAGGGGCCAATTTTAACGAGCATTCGCAGTTTTCCCGTGAGAAGTTCTCGCGACAGAGTTATAGTCCGACTCAACGTTGAAGCCGATCATTCTGCAGACAAGGTGATGCAAGAGGAATTCTGGCCGCATGGTATTACCTGCCGACCATGGATGTCACGCGAGGCATTGAGAAAACAACGAGATGACAACCACCGACCCGGGACAACCCGAAGAACCCACGATCTACCCCCACGCTTCAAGTGCTCCAACAAGCATGCCGGCTTCGAATCACGTGACTCCATGTGGTCGAAGCGTTACTACGATGTAAATCGCTCTGACTCTTCTGCGGTTGAATCTGAATCAGTGAATATTGACTAATATCATCATCTTGTGTCATATCATATCAGCTATTTGTCATGGAAATGTTTGTATTACTTTGCAATATAACGCTCTTATTGATAATTATAAAACTCATGACATGGAATGTAACGGGGCTGATTTCAAGCTCATCATATTTGTGTGACTCTTTAAATACTCATAATATTGACTTCTGTGGTATATCAGAACATTTTCTGTATCCACATAATATGCATTTTATTGATTCTTTGTCATCTGATTACCGCTCGCACTGCGTTTGTGACCGTGCGCTCCTAGTCCCAGGTGCGCGGAGGGTAGGAACTGGGGGCGTGGCGCTGATGTGGCACAAACGATGGGACATCTGTGTGGTTCCTCTTCCCATTGATGATGACAGGATAGTCGGGGTCCAATTTCAGACATCACCGGGACAATTAATTTTCATATTTCAGGTATATTTGCTGTGTGTCAATCACTCAGCTGATATATTAAGAAACTATATTGATAAATTGTATGACATATGGAACTCTTACACGATCAATGGAACTGTATTATTGCTTGGTGACTTTAACGCAAAGTATGATGCTCAAAGTCCGCGATCTAGAGACTCACTTCTGTATAGGTTTTTTGCAGATAATTATATTGTCCCAGTAAATAAAACTAAAAAATGCAGTGGGGCCAGTGCAACATATGTATCATATGATGGCAATTGTCAGTCGATTATTGACTTTGTTTGTGTGCCCGTTGAACTATTTGACTGTGTAAGTAATTGTATTGTTATAGATGATGATTGTATGAATGTCTCCAGACATAGACCTATCATTTGCTCGATCGATGTACTCACTCGTAAAACTGATGCATGTGATAATACGATAATGTCTGTTAATTGGCGCAAATGCATTGACACTCATTTTAATGATTATAATAGATTATTAATGTATGATTGTGATATTCACGATTTAGCGCACTGTGACCTGAAACAAAAATACTTTATAGACGCTGCATATGTGCGGGTGTGTGAAAGACTTACCAGCTATGCAAACGCTACACTTCCGCAGAAAAAATATCTTTCCTTTCTAAAGCCATACTGGAACTCGGAACTCACTGCGGCTCACGACAGTATGTCCCTGGTAAGAAGAGAGTGGTGTCGTCAAGGTCGGCCACGTGACGCTACAGACCAAGCCTTTTCTGCGTATAAAACTGCTAAAAGAGAATTTCGCCGTCTGCATAGAAAATGTGTTAATATCTATTTATCAAACTTAAATAACGAAATTGATAGAATGGCCGAAGTCGACTCTCACAAGTTCTGGAAGATGGTAAACGCCCGCAGGAACCGTAACCGCTCTAGTCTCAGCTCGGGTATCAACTTTGATGGTACAACGGTGAGGGACCGAGACAGTATCTCCAGTATGAACATCTAATAAATGCAAAACATGTGATATCCCCAGTGCTGGCGAACATCTATACCTGGATGCTACGTACCGGACACGTCCCAGACAGCATGAAGCGTGGCGTCATCATTACTATGCACAAAGGGGGGAACAAACGTCGTGACTTGCCGGATAATTTTCGTGCCATAACTCTCACTTCCGTCTTATTAAAATTGTACGAATCAGTCCTATTGACAAGGTCAAAAGTAAATATAATGTCGAATATAAATAAACAACAATGTGGCTTCCAAGACGGATTACCCTGCCTAATGACTTCCTTCATTCTGCGTGAATCTGTGTATTTTGCACGAGAGTCCAACTCCAAGCTATATGCATGCTTTATGGATGGCAGAAAGGCCTTCGACACCGTTTGGCACCGCGGGATGCTATACAAGCTGTATACAGAAACAGACATTGACAGCACAAGCTTTCTTGCATTCTGTGCTTTATACACGAACATGTCTAGCTGTATCCGGTATCAGGGGAATCACTCAGAGTGGTTCGACGTCCTTCAGGGCACGAGGCAAGATGGACGCAGCTCCCCGTTGCTCTACTTACTCTACATCAACGGGCTTATCAGTACCTTAGAGAAATCTGGGGCTGGTATCTATGTGTAAAATATTCGGGTCAGCTCACCTACAGTCGCCGACGACATGCTGTTGCTGTCATACTCTGTTCATGGATTAAATGCAATGCTTGAAATCTGTAGCAACTATTCAAAACAGTGGCAGTACCAATATAACTCGAGCAAATGTGCAGTCGTTGTTTTTAATGAACGCTTGAAGGGAGAGACAAACCGAATTTTCAAACTCGGTACTCACACAATCAAAGAGGCATCTTCCTGCGTTCACCTCGGTTTGAAGTGCGACCCGTTTCTACGTGTTACAGGAATGGCTGATGACGCGTGCAACAAGCTTCGAGGGACATATCTGAGTATCGTTAATAGTGGAATATCTCCCCTTGCACTCAATCCATCAACATCTATAAAAGTCTATAACTCTTTTGTGATACCTAAAGCATTATATGGCTGTGAACTGTGGACTTCAATACGTGCAGAGGACATAATTAAGCTAGAACGCTCTCATAGGTTTTGCCTAAAACACATACAGGGTCAGCCACGAAACACTGCAACTAACTTTACTTCATGTGCTATCCATGCCGTGCCTATGGAGACAATAGTTGATTACAGAAAGCTGGTTTTTCCAGGACAACTCTGTAACCTGCCAAATACATACATGGCCAAACATTTGTTTAAAGGGGCCTTTTCACAGATTTTGGCATTTTTTTAACTTATGCATTAAATGCTTTATATTGATAAATGTAAACATTGGATCGTAAAAGCTCCAGTAAAAAATTAAGAAAAAAATTAAAAAAAAGGATAAGAACATTGCCCGGAGCAGGTTTCGAACCAGTGACCCCTGGAGTCCTGCCAGAGTCCTGAAGTAAAAACGCTCTAGCCTACTGAGCTATTCCGCCGACTACACATCCTTGACGTATTTTATACCTTATATAAGCAATCTTCGTAGTTTCACAAAATTTAACGACAAAAACAGAACTCTCCAAATTATTCAATCGTTTCGCGTTGCAACGCTTTATAATTTTTAGGTTTTAAAATCGTCAAAAGATGCATATAATGGCTATATTAGAGCATGGTTAATGTTCAGTATTACTGTTTCCTCACAAATATCATAACTAAAACGTAAAATTACGAATCTGAGACAACTTTTTTCAATTTTGTCAATTTACCAAAGCGTGAAAAGATCCCTTTAACAGCAGACTCTTGTATTATGAAAACTTTGACAAACAACACCATGGATTTATTCCTGACATACGTGCGTTATTATGCAAGTACGAACTACACCACATCCTGGATCAATACATTGCAGAAGGCCTGTTCCCGGTGGAAAGTGTGTGGAAAACCATGCTCCGCCGACACGTTACACAAAAAGGAATGTAAATCTGTTTCAAGAGTGTTCAGAGAAGTACCCCTTTCTTGGCTCAACAATATTACGGTCTGACGGAGTGTGTGGTTTATGGACTATCGCCAGAAATAATCCTGAACTCTCCTCTCTATGTAGTAAGACCATGCGAGTAATTGGGCGACTTACTATGCCCGCGTATATAAATACATGTGCACTTTGTAATGGAGTGAATTTGAATATAGTTCACCATCGTATTCTGCTCTGTAATATGAATTCTAACACTCGTGAACAGTTATGGAATACCATAATAGACACAAACGGACTAAGTGCTTTCAACCAAATGTGTCGCTCTAGTCTTTCTGAGCAGTGCAATTATATACACCGGATGTTTCTTAATATAAACTATGACAACCTCAATCATACAAAACTTTCATCACTAGTCTGCAAAATGTTTTTACAGTAGGGGACTCACTAAATGACTACATTGCGATTACATTAACTCATATATAGTATATACAGTACATTTAAATAGTTTTTTTTCAGCCAGGAATCGTCTGTCTAGCAATTTTGTGTTTCGGTGCTAGGCTACAGATATTCTGGGGATATATGTAACTTTATATAATGATCGTGATATCACGATACTCCTAGCTCCCTGTCTAAAATTTCGCTTTTGCCTCCTAGATGGGACAACTTGGAGACTCTTCTACGTAACATAACACAGTTTTACTAAATAATATTATTTATACAGTTCTCTTTTTTTGCTGATGTTGATATTAACATCCATATATATCGTTAATGTTTGTATCTATCTAACCATTGTTTATATATAGTTATATTGTGTTTTGCTCTTCGTGTCTTGTATATAGAGGAATAAAAGTATATATGACGAGGCTTCTCCTGGTGCCAGGCATCCACAATTCTTCCGAAGTCCACTGCCTCAATGTCTGGCCCTTTAATGCTGATCATCATAAGAGCATGGAGGACAGCAGACTTCAGTCGAGCACGATCTTCTGTCTTCACCATGTTCATGGTGCTGAAGCCCCTTTCGCAGTCTGAAACTAACAATTTGTAAATTACTTTTACACCATATCTATATAGTCGCTTTGATTTAAATACAAAGAGATATTAAAGCCAAAAAGCACCTTTGCACCTTTCGTTTAATATTGTGCTCTTGACAGCCTAGTCAAGTACTTACCAGCTGTAGATGTAGGGAGGAGCAGGCCAACAGCTGCCAGCTTGTAGAGATGGATGTGGCTGTTCCGTAAATAGATGGTCATCCATCCTCATCGCCTCGTCAACATACCTCCAGTTGTTGAGTGTTTCGTCAACGGAAATGTTGAAGTGATCAGATAGTTTCTAAAAAAATATTTTCCACTTATTGCACTCTCTGAGGAGGATTCTGTATTTGTCCTGACATAGAAATAGGTAATTGAAGACTTTCCTGACACAGGGACTGGTCGTTTTTTTAATCTTATCATTCTATCATGCACACGAACTGATTACAAATACTATGATGCAGGTATATGGCGTATTCCGTAAATATGAAAGAAACTATTGAATGTGAAAACATGAAATGTTGGTACTCTTCATTTATAGTAGCCGTTGAGAAAATAGTTTGAACACATTTCAAGTGGGTGGGAGCAATCAAATGGGACGTTGTTTCCAATTTCTAGTAATTATTGCTTAAATTACACACAGCCGAAACAAACACCGGTTGCTGTTTATTTTTGATACGAAATAGTCGTAAATTATGAATGATCAGTTTTTAATACTTGGACAGAATGTGAAGGATTTTCAACAATTATATAAAGAAAAATATCGTTAAAAAAATCCGTATGTTGGCACATCAAGGCAGACTATGCCGCATTTACATAGTACATGTGGGTTCCGGAAAGCTGTCTTCAAGACAAGACTTACACCGCCAACGAGGTGTACGATATTTTGTAGGAGTGGGGCCACGGCGTGATCCCCGCCGACGCGGTTGCGCACGGTGACGTATGGATCCATCCGAAAATGACGAACATGAATCGGCGCTTCCCGAAGCCCATTGGAAGACGCCGTCTAGGTAAGTACGTAGCGGCTCGTGGAGCTCGTGTCCGGAAAAGGCTCAGTAGACGCAGGATGCCCAGCATGACTGACGGTAGTGTTTCCGTTCTAGCAGGTCGGAAGAGGCAGGTAGATATTGGGTGTCGCTTATCGTGTCCCAATAAGTAGGCATCGCCCCGCAATCCGACGATAGGTAAGTAGTTGCCCGGGAAGCGGTCGACCATGAAAGACAGGGCGGTCCATTGGCGACGGCGGAGACCCCCGGACCGACAGCAGCATTTTGGTTCGAGGGTGGGAGCCGAAGAGGCGTCACTCATTCTCTTTTTCACTTTCTGTGGACTAACTTGGAACGGTCCAAAGCCCGTGTAAACACAGACGGGGAACTCACCGATAAATCGCGGAGCGCTCTCTATAGGGTGGCTTTCCGATGCCTTTCGCAGGGCAAGGTTGGTCGATTATGTGTTTATTTTGAGTCTTGCAAGGCTAACCATCGGTAAAATGACGCAACTGTAGCACAATAATTAACCTTTCTAATGACCTAAACACTTACGGGTGTAGCGAAAGGTTTTATCGAAAGCGGTCCGCGCCGATGGGCTAGGTCGACACAAAAAGCCAAATCTGGCTCGGGTTTGACAAGGGTCAGCAAGCAACTTTGTGTCTCCGACCTCGTTGAATCTGCAAACGTCAACTAGTTGTTGACAAGTTGCGATTTAAACATCCGGATCCACTGTCGAGATGGTAGTGGCGCCATCCCACGTGACGCATATTGCCTTCAGAATAAAAGGAATAATTGCCTCAGGTCCAATTGGCATTGGTATGTTTAACATGGGTGTTAATTTGTAATTTCTGAATAATGTAGCATAATAATATTGTGTGCTTATTCTAGATAAATCTAATAATTATCATTCACATTTCATTTCACAAATGATATAGAACTGTGATAAAATTTAATTAAATTATTATTTGTAAACTTTCTCGAATAAAATGATGCGCCTGATTCATTTAAGTTGATTTTGTATTCAAATGAACAACAATCTGTAAACCTCAAAACAGGTGTTATTCAATTCTTATTTTATTGTATGAAGATTCAAAACACATGTTTTGGTGAAAAAAATATTTTTTTCCATATGGACTACAATGATATTCATGTTCTATCATTTTAAGGCCAGTTAATGAGCATTTTCGTCTTTTATTTAGAAATTGTGTAAAAGTTTGATCTTGACATTCCACCGTTCATCTATAGAGCGTTTTTGAGAGTGATATTTAACTCTTCTAAATAATAATAATAATAATAATAATAATAATAATAATAATAATAATAATAATAATAATAATAATAATAATAATAATAAAAGCTTTATTTACAGAAGGTTACACATTAAGACAATGACACATTATACATATTATGCAGATGAATCAATACTTTTTTTACAATTTTGCCTTCTTAAAAAGCATACACACATAGGTCTATAACAAGTAAAACATTCAAACAATATTTTCTTACACCTATACATAACACACATTTTGTCTTTTAGACAGACACACATGAAATAACATTGATTAGAAAATAACATGACATATCATTGATTAGAAAATAAATGTGCTTTAAAAAAAAATATTGCCTTTTAAAAGCAGAGATAGAGCATGACATTCTTATTCCAATTGGTATACTGTTTCAGATATTCATGCTATGGTATGAAAAAGCTCGTTTTTTATAATCTGTATTTGCTTTGGTATTAACAATATCGTTATGGGTGGCAGATCTTAATTTATAGTTGAGATTTTGAGAAAAAGTTATAATATCATTTATATATTCTGGAGTCTGATTGTTGACACATTTATATATTAAGATTGCCGTGTGGTATTTACATCTTTTATTAAACGAAAGACAATTAAGTTGTAAAAACAAATTTTTGGATGGTGTTCTTTTTGGCTTTTGTAGAATGACTTTCGCTGCGCGTTTTTGTAAAACATTCACCTTTGTTAAATTGGTTTTATTAGCGTTGCTCCAGATCGTACAACAATAATCGAAATTGGTTAGAATATATGAATTATGAATAATTTCATCATATCAAAAGTGAGATAATTTGATATCTTTTTTAGCAGAGATATTTTGCTGCTTATTTTAGAGCATGTTTTATCAATGTGTACTTTCCATTGCAGATGTTTGTCGATATAAAGTCCTAAAATTGTATGGCTAGTGACATTCTCAAAAGCATTATTATCTATTTTTAGATTAAGGACGATATTCTTAATTTTTTGTTTTCAGCCAATAAGCATGCATTTTGATTTATTAGGGTTTATCATCATGTTATTGAGGGTGCACCATTTTTGTATGAAATACATATCATTTTGTAAGTTAGTCTGAATTTCGGAAGGATTGGCCCCTGTAGCATATAGTGTCGAGTCATCAGCATACAAGTCTATGTCTGATTGGTTTAGAAAATAACCCTATATCATTTATATAAATTAGAAACAAGAGAGGGCCCAAAATAGAAACTTATGGGATACCACTCTTAATAGTCAGATGGGTAGAAAAACTAGTTCCTAGTTTAACGCATTGTTGTCTTTGACTAAGATAAGACCGAAAAAAGGGACAAGGTACCATCTGAAAAGTGATGAAGTTTTAGTTTGTACAACAGAATTTTATGATCTTCTAAATCAAAAGCTTTTTTCATGTCAATAAAAACAGAACCAATACAATTACCATTATCTAATTCTTTTAGCCACTCATCAATGAGTCGAATCAGTGCTGTTTGGCAAGAATGATTTTCTCTAAACCCTGACTGATGTTTATTTAACACATTTGTTACACGAAAGAATTCTTTTAATTCATTTGATAGATGTCTTTCGAATATCTTGGATATAGTTGGCAAAATTGAAATCGGACGATAGTTATTACAGTCCTCTCTGTCTTTATATATTGGTAGAACATACGCTTCCTTTTTACAAATCGAGGAAAATTCCTGTACGAATACTATTATTTATTATCGAGGTTATTGGTAAAACAATATGCTCACCACAGTATTTTATAATATTTGCACTGATCCCGTCGATTCCCGTAGCTTTGTTTACATTTAAATTGCCAATTAATTTACCTACTTCGAGAGGGGTAATGTAATTTATAGAAAATTCATGCTGTTTTAAGGATTTGTCGAGATATAGCTTTAAATAAGAAAAGTTTTCTTCGTGAAATTTCAGCTTATCAACAATGTTTGATATGTTTGTAAAATGCTCATTTAAGGCAATTAGGATCCTACTTTTGCCCTCAACATACACACCGTTCACTAAAATTTTATTTGGCAAATTCACTCCGGAGTTTTGATCATTGTCATTATTAGATATAATTTTCAAATTTTTCCAAATATGTGCCGTACTAGAACCATTTTTAACAGCATTGTTGTAATATTCTTTCTTGCTTCTGCGAATTAATGCCGTAGTTTTATTTCGTAACAGTTTATAATTGCCCCAGTCTTTAATTTTGCGGAAATGATCTCTATCGCGCATACTTTTAATAACTTCTTGGTTTAACCATTTTGGCATATATGTGCTTTATATTCTCTTTTGCTTGTAAGGGGCGTGCTTTTTTAAAACGCTATTCAAAATTCTATATAAAGATTGAAGGGACATATTTGGATCGTGAACAGTTTCAATTAAATTTAGTTGCGAAATCGATAGATAAAATCGGAAATCAGATATTACAAACTTTTTAAAGCATCTATATCTAATATTAGAGTGCGTGCCTTGTTTCGAGATTTTATAGTTAATTTTCCTTGTCATGCATACCGGATAGTGGCCGCTTATAGATAGTTGTGGGACATAAGTAATACTTTCTCTGTCTGTTCGATTAGTATATATATGATCAATTATAGAAGACGATTTATCTGTGACTCTGGTTGGTGTGTTTACCAGTTGCACGAGGCCATGCTTTAATACAGTTTTTGACCACATTTTGCATTCATAGGACTTGCTGTCAGCAATGTATTTAAAATTGAAATCACCTAATATGTGATACTCAATGTTTAAACCCTCAAACTTATCAAGTAATGCATCAAATTTTTCTATCCATTTCTGCGTCTCATTAGGTGGACGATAGATAAAATTTAATAGAAAAGATTTTGTGTTTTTAAAGCATATCTCAATACATACAGATTCAATCTCATCAGGCTCTAAGTCTGGCCTATGTTTAAATGGTACATGGTTACCTATATAAAGCAAGATTCCGACACCCTTTTTTTACTTCTGTCTTTACGAATGTATGTAAAATTCGGAATATTTAAATTTACATCAGACAAATTTTCGTTTTAAAATGTTTCACAAAAACCAATAACATCCACATTACATTTTTGAGACAACAAAACGTTCTTAATTTCATCAAGTTTTGGCAAAAAGTGTTGAATATTTAAACTTACGATATGAAGTCCCTTTTTGGAAAATTCTAAGGTAGACCCTGTTGAATCATCTTAATCCTCGCAAAAATTTAATCTTTCATTTGCAATAAAGTTTGAGAATGAAACATCATTATTATTGCATGACATATTATGACATTGTTTTGAGTAATCAGAAACTTTAATACTGGCATCAAAGACACGGTCTATATCACCATATTTAAACACTATTTTGGATTCATTACATATACAAATCTTAAAATTACAATTTTCACAAACCTTGTTAAGTGCTTTAAATTTATTGTGTATCAGTGCATGTATGTGTCTGTCTACGCGTTCCTACTGAGCCGAACTAAATCGTCTGCATTCACTAGTGTAGTGATTATTGTAAAGACAGTACTCACAATGTTTTTGTTGTTGCCTATAATTACTACTATTCTTATATGAATGTAGATTATTCTTCTTGCCATCCCTACCGTCACGTGAATCGCCATTCCTTGAGCCTTTATTCGATGCGTAATTTCGGAAAACGTTACTTCCTGTTTGCGTCTGACAGTCATCTCGCCCGTCACGCCATGACCTGGTGCATGATCTCCGTAGCCGTAACTTCCGGTTTGCGTCCGAAAACTGCCACTTCCGTCACGTGAATAGCCATTTCTCGAGCCTCGTCCTGGTGCG
The DNA here is from genome assembly GCF_020536995.1 of Dreissena polymorpha. Taxonomy (NCBI): domain Eukaryota; kingdom Metazoa; phylum Mollusca; class Bivalvia; order Myida; family Dreissenidae; genus Dreissena; species Dreissena polymorpha. The sequence goes on from NC_068364.1 coordinate 86,108,811, forward strand.
TTACTTTCGTTTTGCAACTGATAGTCACGTGAATCGCCGTTTCTCGAACTGCCTCGTTCAGGAGCATAATTAACGTAACCATTACTTCCGGATTGAGTAGAGTGAAGGGTTACGCTACGATTAGCTTGTCGATCTTGTAGTCCGCTCGTCTTCTGTTTTATGATGTTTACGGCTTTGTTTATGTTAGCCACTAGCGAACTGCAGCCTCTAGCGTGCAGATATATCCCATCTCTGCCATACAAATGTTGAGCCATATTACCATTTCCATAAATAAAGGATGTATACAGTCTGTTTCTTCGCATATTTGTTTAATTATATCATTCAGTGGAACTACATCTGCATCTCGTCTTTGGGCAACTGCGCACAAGTATACAGTGCAGTTATGTCAATTAAGTTCATGTAACAGTTGCTTTATTTCACGGTATGCATTTCTTGGGTCTCCTCCTTCCGCCATGTCTTTCCCACCAATATATATTATCACATTTTTGTATTTTGTCATGTCCCATGAATCCAGTGTTAAACGAAAGTCTTTAATTTTCCGCCCTGGTAGAGTTTTAATGTGTGTATTTTTATTCAACCCACGCATGTTAATTCCACTTAGAATTGAGTCACCTATTATGGGAGTTTTATCTGATATATCTGTCGTGTCCACAGTATCAGTATTTGTAGAATGTAAAACATTAACTATGTGCGTGCACTGTTTAAAATTTTAAAATAGAGACACTAACAAGGAAGTTAAGTTAAGCCGAAAATATCTGCTCAATAGATTTATTGTATCAGTGCATAATTTAATGTCATTAATGTAAAAACAACAAAGTTTCATAAAACGAAGGTTGGTGTTATTATTTATTACTTATTTATTTATTAGGTACCCTATTTATTTCTTTTTTAAACATTTTAAAAGTGAACAATCTGTTCAGAGTTGTGTTATGCTTTTATGAGGTAAAGCTATAATATTTTAAAATATAACCGCATCGACATAGTCACCAACATTAAACAAAATATTGTTCGAATATTCTTTGAATGTAATCATTCCGCAATATGTATCTTTTACAGTTAAGCAAATATGAAATATATATTGCCATTTTTGACATTTATACACGAATCAGGTAAACAATATGGTTATACGAATGACGTAATACACGTGGGTACTTTTGGTTTCAGGTCTTTCAGGTGAAATCATGTCACAAAACTTCGAGGCCCTTAATAAATATGCCGTTGATTAATTCATTTAAACATACTTGACAAATATTGAAATCTATTTAACAAAACGGTTCATATTATTTATTTGCATAGTGTTACTTGAACATTGGCATAAATATGGCACGCGAGGTTGATATCAAAGACATTTTACCAAAATTTGACCTACTGTCGATTGATACAGAAACCACTGCGGAAGAAACGTTTGATAAACATGTTTCTATGTTACATCCGACTAATAAACATCAAAACGTTTGCTCTAAATCCGATGCCAGTATTAAAATCGCGAACTATGGCAAACCCGCAAACAATGATGAAAGCTTTTTGAAAGTTACTTCCAATAGAGCTGTTAGCATGGAGACGGCCATTCGTAGATCTTTTACAACAATCCTTAAAAAACTGGACCCGATGAAATTGTGCGACCACATGTACGAGAAGGGAATGATCAGATTCGAATTTTACAAGGAAATGCTCGATCGGATACACGATAAACAAATGACAGAAAACACAGCCCGATTCCTTTTGGTTAGGCTGTCACAGACACGTGTTGACAAGGCAGAGATGTCTGAAGTTTTGGTCAAGTCAGGGCATTCTGAACTGGTACCATTATTCTTGCCACCGGACACAGAAGAATAACTCAAACAAGAGCACCGCGTGACGGGTGCCACGCTCGGCCGCGGGTGCAGTTTTGAATAAATGAAAGCTTGTCAGAATTTTTATTTTTGTATTTTTTAGAGGTCACAGTGACCTTGGCCTTTGACCTAGTGACCCAAAATGGGTGTGGCATGTAGAACTAATCAATGTGCAGCTACATATGAAGTTTCAAAGTTGTGAGTTGAAGCACTTTGATTTTAGAGCCAATGTTCAAAACCTAAACAAAATGTTAAAGTTTTGGCACGACGCGGACGGCGTACGACGAGCTGGCTATGAAAATGCCTCGGGTTTTCTCCGAAAACAGCCGAGCTAATAAATAAATCAATCAAATGGAATGGTTTTTAAATGTACATTTCCGTTATTTAATAAATAACTAAGCACATGTGTTTTAATGCTATTTAGTAATTTTACATTCCATTGAAAGTATTTATCTTTTCTTTGAAACTCTTTTGTACAAACCGTCTTTAAACATTTTGTTCTATCGCAAAAATATGGACACTGGACACGGCGTGAATACTTTTTTTGTGTAAAACTTTTCAAAGCCTAATGTTTCTTTGAAATTCACGATATATTTATATTTTTTAATGTTTTGAGCTGTTGTCCTAATAATTTCATATGTTTTCTTATTGTCGTTATTGTGTTATATGTTGAAATATCATTATTATTTCTTTAATGAAAATAACAAGCATCGTAAAATGCGTCGTGAGACAGAGTATAGTGGTGTCCTTTTGTATCATATGTCTAGTTGCTGTCCCTATTACGGCATGTGTTGACTTTTTAACCCCACTCTTTGATATTTTGACTTCTTTTCATTATTATGAGATGTTTGAAATTTAGTAGTTCTTCAGTAAGCTGCAATTTTTGACACGGGAGGTCTTCCCATAGATGCAGTCGTAAAGACGCAGCGGGACCTGTAAATAAACTATGAAACACACACACATACACTAGTACAATTGAGTCGTGTTCTGAGAAAACTGGACTTAATGCATGTGCGTCAAGTGTCGTCCCAGATTAGCCTGTGCAGTCCGCACAGGCTAATCAGGGACGACACTTTCCGCTTTTATGACATTTTTTGTTTAAATGAAGTCTCTTCTTAGCAAAAATCCAATTTAGGCGAAAAGTGTCGTCCCTGATTAGCCTGTGCGGACTGCAAAGGCTAATCTGGGACGACACTTAACGCACGTGCATTAAGTCCAGTTTTCTCAGAACACGATTCAATTGTTAAGGTGGTGTGCCCGTCTATCACATATTTTGGAATTGATGTCTTTGTTATTCCTACGATTAGATACTTGTATAATTTTTGTTGTTATCATTATAATGTCAAATTTGAATACAGTCGAAAAAATGGCATTGACACAATTGTTAATTAATTTGAGTTAAATATGTCAGGGCCCTCAATCTGTCAAATCCACGGCCGAAATTCGGCCGCATCCCCCCCCCCCCTGAAAAGTATACTTTTTTCCCCTTTTTGGGGGAAAAATTCCCCCTAAAAAAAAAAAAAAAATTTTTTTTTTATAGATAGAAGTCAAATGATTATTATAATTCAATTCTATTTTAATTTAATCTTGTCAAACATACTAAATTAGGAAATAAGCAATGAATATAGTGCAAACATGTACAAACGTAATAATTAGAGAGTAAGTTAAAAATCCCCCAAAAAGGGAAACGCCGTGAAAATTCCCCCTGCTATGGGTAGCGACCCGCTTCCCCTAAAATGGATTGAGGGCCCTGTACGTCCGTAAAGTCAACAGTATGAGCGATAAATACATTCCGGAAATTTCTAGATCAGGGCGAAGGCTCACAATATGGAGGCAATACAAAATTCGCACCTCAACGACAATTCATAAACACCACACAAACTGACATCATGTCATTCTTAAAAAAACTAACGAATTAGTAAATAATGTTGTGTACTTGTTCTGTGATGTGTATATCGTGACATTGCAAATTATGTATCTTATATATTTTATAACAAATAACACTAAATGTGTTTCGTAAAACGAGCTGAACTTTTATAAATTGATATTATGAATTGTGTTTGATGTATGTGTAACTGTACGAAAATAATGGTTGATAAAACTATTTCGAAAATATTTTATTCTTATTAATTTATATAAAGAAAGAAATACAGAAATTATGCAGTTTAAATACTATAGCGATGCAAATCTGTTGAAGACTTATGTCAGTAAACACATTATATTAGACATCCTTTGGGTCGCAGTTCGGACGGTTCGAATTTTGTTATCGGTTCCCACAACTTTGAGCCATCGGGTTTAGACTATATTAGTATTTTAAGCATCCATAATTGTCGATTGCAAGATAGTGGAACTCCGTATGTCATTTTTGAGTTGTTTTCTTCGTTGACATAATCTCACTATGTGTTGGTTTGTTATCCTTAATATTCGATACTTTTTATTTACCGGTATATGTTTAAGTGCCATGTTTCGGTTGTCATCCTCACGGATACCGATTGATTGAACATTTTGCATTTAGGAAACTATTATTTCTGATGCACAGTTCTTATTAAGCGGTTTATGCTATTTATAAATTGATGTCGATCGTACGAAATTATCTGGTATACCAAGTAAATTGCTTAGAGTAGTGAAGGCTATGTATGCGTATGTTAAGTCATATGTTTAATCATATTAATCTCATTCAGATCATTTTAGTTCTGCGGTGTGGATGAAGAACAATAAGGTTATGTCGCCGATTTTGTTTTTTCTTGTTTGTTGAGGACCTTAAACTTTACCAACAAGCTAAAATTAATTCTGTTTTCATTACAGATTATATTGTGTTGATTTTACTATTATTTAACCTGCTGAAGTAACCTGGCCAGTATCCTGCTGAAGTTATCACATTGAGATAAATTCTATTTACATATCAATGTAAACCGTTGTATACATGTTAACACTTCCAGTACGGAAATATTGGTATTTCGAAAGAGGGACGGCTTAGACAACAATTATCATACAACGGTAACGATATTGAATATATTGTATTCGTTGATTATTAATTAAGTTACATTTAATACTTAACAAATACGTGTAAATAATATCCAGACATGGTTCACAATCATTATCTTTGCAAAGTTTGCATGCCGTCGTTATTAATCACTATGACGAGATTCCCTTACATACCCAAAACATATTACCAAAATCAAATATCAAATAAAGTAATTACAAAAAACAAGCATATATTAATCCGTTTTAAATTTTGAATCAATACGTGATATTTACCTAGTCGCGGGCTTTTACTTTTATTACGTTTTTAAAGCATAAACTACATCAGAGAGAACTGTCAGAAGGCAGTTAACTTGAAAATGCATACAAACTGACATATCAAATATTATTAAAAATATGACAAGGAGCTGTTAAGAAAACCAATATGCCGGTATTACGTACGCATCCATGGAATATTTTACCTCTTGTAACACCTATTTTAGCATATGAATGTGTTTATAAAATAATCAAAAAAGCATCAGGGGGGTAAAACAAAAAATAAAGCAAAAGCAAGTCTTATCATTCTTTCGCATTTGAAAACAAGATATCTATCAGAAAATCTTGTTTAGTCTCCTTCAAAGCACGTTCAACTGCTTTTTGCTGACCGGTCGCTTGGACAGAATATTAATCAAGACGTACCGCGCAGCTGCGCTGGTTGTTAGACCGTGAACTCTTTCCATTTCTTCCACAGTTATCATATCCGACTCGTACAAAAAGTCCACAAACGGTGTCGCTACGAAGGTTTTCAGTATGGTTGTAAAGTTTTTTTGTATGGCGTCTTTTAGCCATACTGGGTCTCCAATCCTGCATTGTTGAGGCTGCGGTGGCGGCTGCGTTGGTGGCGTTGGTGGGGGCGGAACGTAGGTCACGAGACTTCCCCCACTCATCGGAAGAACCATATCTAATGAGTCCTCCACCGAATCGCACCTCACACTCATGGCGTGACAATCTGGCGGCTCTTCTGGGATTCCCGGACACGGGAACAACTCCGCTCCGTTTCCAGTCTCAATATGCACAGAAATCCCGTAAAGCTCCAAAGCGAGCCACACTTGTTCCGCACAGGCTTATCAGAGACGACACTCTCCGCCTAAACTCGATTTTTGTTTAGAAGAGACTTCCTTTAAACGAAAAATACCATACAAAGCGGAACGTGTCGTACTTGAATAGCCTGTGCGGACTGCATAGAAGAGACTTCCTTTAAACGAAAAATACCATACAAAGCGGAACGTGTCGTACTTGAATAGCCTGTGCGGACTGCATAGAAGAGACTTCCTTTAAACGAAAAATACCTTACAAAGCGGAACGTGTCGTACTTGAATAGCCTGTGCGGACTGCATAGAAGAGACTTCCTTTAAACGAAAAATACCATACAAAGCGGAACGTGTCGTACTTGAATAGCCTGTGCGGACTGCATAGAAGAGACTTCCTTTAAACGAAAAATACCATACAAAGCGGAACGTGTCGTACTTGAATAGCCTGTGCGGACTGCATAGAAGAGACTTCCTTTAAACGAAAAATACCATACAAAGCGGAACGTGTCGTACTTGAATAGCCTGTGCGGACTGCATAGAAGAGACTTCCTTTAAACGAAAAATACCATACAAAGCGGAACGTGTCGTACTTGAATAGCCTGTGCGGACTGCATAGAAGAGACTTCCTTTAAACGAAAAATACAATACAAAGCGGAACGTGTCGTACTTGAATAGCCTGTGCGGACTGCACAGGCTAACCTAGAACGACACTTCACGCACATGCATTAAGCCCCATGTTCCCAGAAAGAGGCTAAATGTACTCTTTAGGCGAAGATATACCTGCCCGGGATTGTACTTTGGTAGCCCCGGGGTGTACATGTGAGCGCCAGCTGGAGGTCAGGGGTCAATGGGTCGCTATAGAAGCACACGGAGGCGGGGCTCTTGGTAAGACTGGTGACCGCCGCGGGGTTATTTAGGAGCTTGATATTGGGGCCGTGGTACTCCGAAAACTCCACCGGCACGTTGCCGTCTATACAACGGACATGCTATATGAGTCTCGTTCTGGGAAAACTGGGCTTAATGCAAGTGCGTTAAGTGATTGTCCACTAAATAAGGGACGACACTTTTTCCTTTATGGTATTTTTTTATTACAGGAGGTCTTTTCTAACCGAAAATAAAGTTAAGGCGGAAATTGTCGTCGCTGATAAGCCTTGCAGACTGCACAGGCTAATCTGTGACGACTCCTGTTACACCTGTATTTAGCCAAGTTTCCTAAAACGATGCTGATATGATGACTTATATTCATGTGTCAAGAGATTTATCCAAAATGACCGATCAGATTTGTCTCGCATAGTTTTTAATTTCTATTCAGTTACATATGTATTAATGGCTAGTAATGATTAATGTCAATGTACTGATTATCAAACAAACACCACTTGGTCTTATGAATATAAAGAATTTCTATTAACTTATATATGTATTAATGGCTAGTTATTATCAATTCTATTTAGTTCTATATGTGTTAGTGGCTAGTCATGATTAATGTCAATGTACTGAATATCAACCAAATACCACTCGGTCTTTTGAATATAAAATATATTACCATGCATTTTGTTTAAATCACAAACTACACTAAGCAGTTTTCTCAGGAACATCTTTTGTCTATCATAAACATTAATACACATTATCAACATTATGAATATCACGAATTGTGTGTCCTTGTTTTATAGTAGGAAACATACAGTCTCGTTAAGAAAAAACTGGGCTTAATGCACATGCGTAAAGTGTCGTCCCAGATGAGCCCATAAAGTCCGCACAGGCTAATCTTGGACGACACATTCCGCCTCAACTTGATTTCCGCCAAGAAGAGACTTCTTTTGAACGAAAAATTCCATAAAAGCGAAAAGTGTCGTCCCCGAATCGCTTGTGTGGACTGCATAGGTTAATATGGGACGACACTTTACGGACATGCAATGAGTCCAGTTGTTATCCAGAACGAGGCTAATATAACAATATTTTACCTGGTCCATCCAGTTTCATATCCACGGCCCCGAATTTTACATCCACAACCACGAAGTAGTTACGGCAAGGTTTGATGGAATGTTTGTACTGACCGCCTCCGTAGCTTGTGATCACTTCCTGTGAAGCAGATAAAGATTTAAAGCCATGCTACTTTACTAGATGCAATGCGGCAATCATGGGAATATGGCGTTAAATATTTAATGTCATTGTGGACTTTAAATCCGTTGTAAGCTTTGTAAGCGTAGTCCGCACAGGCTTATCAGGGACGATACATTACGACCCTTTTATGATATTTTTCGTTTAAAGGAAGTATTCTCTTGGCGATAATTCAGTTAAGGAAGCAATGTCGTCCCTGATGCAGACATGTACTTTTCTTATATTAATATCATAAAACAATGACACATTGACGTGGCCAGAATAAAACCAAGCACGTCACCAAGTTGAAAAGACCTAAACAGAACAAACCACGTCACGCACCTGTAAGTTCTCGTCCAGCTGTATGGCCATCTCACACTTCCGTCTGTGGATCTTGATATCATTGAGAAACGAGTACTCCCGTATCTTGTCGACCGTCTCCGGGACCCTATCCTAGTAACAGGCCGGGTCCGTGCACGTGATTCCCAGCTCCACCGCCCCCGAGCCATCCAGCGTCAAGGTCAAAGGTCGCTCGTAGGTCAGCGGAGTCGAGACGAAGGTCAATCCGCCGCTTTTGACCGGTGTCCAGGAAGCCGTGGTCCGACTGCTGTTAAGTTTTACGTTTTCACCTTTCACGTCGTGGAACATTGTTACCGGTACTTGAGTGGCTGAAAAGAGGCTAAATGGATGAATAATTTGAATTCGCCCTTTTACGTCGTGAAACAATATTACTTTAGTGGCTGAAATTGATTAAAATTTACTTTTACATTCCCAGACCAATGCACAATTATTTGGTGCTCTGACGTGTGTATCGGAAACACCATATGCATGTGAACTTCGTTTCAATAAGGTCATTGTTATATTAAATTATTTCGTGTAACTTCCGCGTAGTAAATCTCTGCGTGCGCCTAGGCTTTGAGTAAGTCGAAAAACAACAACATTTGATAACAGCTTAATTCATTCACGTAATACATTGCACATAATTATTAATTATATGTTATTATTTTGATAAAAGCGATTTTACTGTTAACATTTTTTTTCATTATTATCCCCACGCTTTTCGGAGAAAAAGTGGGGATATTGTGGTTATCTCCGTCTTCCGTCCGTCCGACCTGACCACCTGCTCCTCCTACACTATTATCACTAGAACATTGACACTTACACACATGGTAGCTATGAGCATATGTGCGACAGTGAACTATTTGGAATTTTGATCTGACCCCTGGGTAAAAAGTTATGGGGGTTGGGGTGGGGCATGGTCAGCGATTTTCCTGCGACCGCGATTCGAAAAAGGCTCATAACTACTGTGTCAGTTCAGATATTGCTTTCATATTTGGTATGCATGTGTATCTGGACAAGAGCTTTTCATGTGCATAAATTGTTGACCCCTGTGACCTTGACATTGAACTTGAGGTTAGCTTTCAGGTTTCGAAATCTGCGACCGCGATTCGAAAAAGGTTTATACCTACTGTGTCCCTTCAGATATTGCTTTCATATTTGGTATGCATGTGTATCTAGACAACACTTTTCCATGCGCATACAATTTTTTACCCCCGTTACCTTGACCTTGAACTTGAGGTCAGCGTTCAGGTTTCGAAATCTGCGAACGCGATTCGAAAAATGCTCATAACTACTGTGTCCCTTCAGATATTGCTTTCATATTTGCCTTATTTTGTATGCATGTGTATCTGGACAACACCTTTTCATGCGCATACAATTTTTGACCCATGTTACCTTGAACTTAGGTCAGAGTTCAGGTTTCGAAATCTGTGACCGCGATTCTAAAAAGCTCATAACGTCTGTGTCCCTTCAGATATTGCTTTCATATTTGGTACGCATGTGTATCTGGACAAGACCTATCCATGCGCATACAATTTTTGACTCCTGTGACCTTATTTCATTTCACAAACGACATAGAACTGTGATAAAATTTAATGAAATTCTTTATTTGTAAACTTCCTCGAATAAAATGATTTCATTTAAGTTGATTGTGTATTCAAATGAACAACAAGCTGTGTATATTAACACAGGTGTTTATTCTTATTTTATTATAGCAAGATTCAAAACATTTGTTTTTGTGAAAAATATATTTTGTTCTACATGATCTAGAATGATATTCATATTCTATCATTTTAAGGCCAGTTAATGAGCATTTTGGGCTTTTATTTAAAAAAATGTGTAAAAGTTTGATCTTGACATTCCACCGTTCATATTTAGAGCGTTTTTGAGAGTGATATTTTAATCTTCTAAAACATTGGCATTCTACCGTTCATCTTTAGAGCGTTACTCTACTCTTTTATACTTTTTGATATTTTGACTACTTTTCATTATTATGTGATGTTTGACATTTAGTAGTACTTGCATCAGCTACGATTGTGACGCGGGAGGTGTTCCAATAGATGCAGTCGTGAGGACTAGTAAATAAACTTTCAAACACACACACATACAATAGTAAAATTGTTAAGGAGTACGATAGCAAAATTGTTAAGGGGTACGATAGTAAAAGTTAAGGGGTACGATAGTTAAATTGTTAAGGGGTACGATAGTAAAATTGTTAAGGGGTACGATAGTACAATTGTTAAGAGGTACGATAGTAAAATTGTTAAGGGGTACGATAGTAAAATTGTTAAGGGGTACGGTAGTAAAATTGTTAAGAGATACGATAGTAAAATTGTTAAGGGGTACGATAGTAAAATTGTTAAGGGGTACGATAGTAAAATTGTTAAGGGGTACGATAGTAAAATTGTTAAGGTGGTGTGCCTGTCTATCAAATATTTGGGAATTGTTGTCTTTGTTATTCCTACCAGTGACTTCTAGGAAAGACTAGATGGCAACCGAGAATAGATTGGTGACACTGGAAAGACAGATGACAACCAGGAACAGACTGGCCAGGTGCAGGATGGGGTAGCATCCCAGAATGCAGTCTTCGTAAGAGGACAACCATTATTCAGCTTCAGACTCCATTACAGAAGAATACCCCCAAAGTCTTCCGAGAGGGGGGGGGGGAGGATGAAAGACTTACACGGACGGATTCAACGTAACGACACGGCTAGTTCAATCGACTTTGACTGGAAAGAAGGCAGAAACAAAGTGTAGGTGTGGAAAAGTCTGCAAGAATCTCAGGGGCTTGCGCATTCATCAAGCGAGAACTATGTGTGGGCAGACAGCACGACAGCAGCAGCGCACAGATGTAATGTCTGGTGAGACGGTGGAAGATCCTAGTCAGGAACAAACCCACAGTACTGGGGACCTCTTAGCGGCTGACATGCTGCATACAAACACATTGCGATCGGGAACGGATGCTCAAGAAGTCTTCGATGATGAAGACCCACTACTGGCGTTACTGAGAACACAGAGTGACTCAGAGGCAAACACCGACTTACCACACTCCACAACAGCTCACAAGGGTGATGAATCTCCGAGGAAGCCAAGAATATCCTGGCCGAAAACGTCGGACAAGAAAGCATGGAAAGACCTGGACGATAACCTTCATGTAATACTGGAGACAGCACTCCAAGGTGCAGTTGAGAGAAAGCTGGTAGCTTTAACCAACCTTGTCTACACAGTTGGGAAAGAAAGATTCGGTCTGACTATCCCGAAAACCAACAAGAAACCTGTACAGATTAACAGAAGGCAGCGACAGATAAAGGGCATCAGGAGTGAACTGAAGGTTTTGCGAAGGAGATATAGGCATGCCAGGGAATAAGAAAAGCCAGGGCTGAAGCAGTTAAGAGACAGCCAGAGGGAACAACTTTTAAACCTACGCAGGGCAGAACAACTTCGTGAGAAAAGAAGGAAAAATGCCAAATGTCGTGCTGAGTTTATTGCAAATCCATTCAAGTTCTCTAAGAACTTGCTAGACAAAGAGAAATCAGGCAAGCTAGAGAGCAGCATGGAAGAAATTACGCAGTTCCTAACTGAAACGCACCCTGATGATATCCGAGACGTACCGTTAGGCAACTTCCAGAGAATAGAACCAGTACCAGAACCCACAACACCTCTAGACACCAAGGAACCTACACTGAAAGAGGTTTCAGAAGTAGTTCAAAAGGCAAGAGCAGCGTCGGCCCCAGGAACAAATGGTATTCCTTACAAGGTGTATAAGATGTGCCCTAAACTTCTTCGACGCTTATGGAATCTTCTAAAAGTGGTTTGGAGGAAAGGTAAAGTTCCAGATTGTTGGCAACAGGCAGAAGGAATATTTACACCAAAGGAAAAGGATTCGAAGACCGTCACCCAATTCAGAACAATTTCCTTACTGAATGTTGAGGGGAAAATCTTATTTGCTGTGCTGGCCAAGCGAATGACGAAGTATCTGACATCAAACCAATACATTGATACCTCAGTGCAAAAGGAAGGCGTCCCAGGGTTCTCTGGATGTGTGGAACATACAAGCGCCCTCAGTCAGATCATCAGGGAAGCAAAGGCAAACCAAAAAGACCTCACTGTTGTCTGGCTTGACCTTGCCAATGCATATGGCTCAATACCACACATGCCAATTGAGACCGCACTGAAGAACTACCATATCCCAGACCATGTGCAACAGATTATCAATGGATACTTCAGTAACATACAACTACGGTTTGCTGTAAGAGAACAGTCAACACCTTGGATAAGGCTCGAGAAAGGAATAGTAACAGGCTGTACTATTTCAGTCGTGCTATTCGTGATGGGAATGAACTTAATTATCAATGCCGCAAAGAGGGAAACCAGAGGACCAAAGACAGCCTCCGGGATATACCTTCCATCCAATAGAGGTTTTATGGATGACCTCACCGTAACTATACCGACACACGTGCAAGCTCGTTGGGTTCTTGGAGTATTGGATGAGGCAGTGACTTGGGCAAGAATGAAGTTCAAACCAAAGAAATCGAGGAGCTTGGTAATCAAGAAGGGAAAGGTTACTCAAAGGTTCACCCTCCAGGTACAGAGCGAAGACATACCATCCATTGTAGACAATCCTATCAAATGCTTAGGAAAATGGTACGATGCCAGCCTTAACGACACAAGCAGCATAAACTGCACCAAGAACCAACTCCAAGAAGGTCTAAAGCAGATAGACCAGACATCACTTCCTGGGAAATTCAAGGCATGGTTATACAAACATGGATTGTTACGAAGACTCATGTGGCCTCTAATGCTGTATGAGATAGCAGTTTCTACTGTGGAAGGCTTTGAAAGAATCATCAACAGATACCTCCGTAGATGGCTAGGAGTCCCACCAAGTTTCACCAGCATCGGGCTGTATGGGAAGACCAACCAGCTTCAACTCCCAATAACATCAGTTGTTGAGGAGTACAAAGTTGCTAAGGCCAGGATGGTGGTGACACTGAAAGAATCTTCTGATGACCTGATCTGGATGGCAGGCATAGAGACTAGAACCGGAAGGAAGTGGTCGGTAAGCCAGGCGGTGTCCCAAGCTGAAAGTATACTGAGACACAAAGACATCGTCGGAACTACTACGAAGGGCAGACAGGGGCTTGGTATGATAAAACCACAGCGATGGAGCACGGCAGAAAAAAGAGAGAGGAGTCAGATGGTGCAAAAGGAAATCAGGGTGAGCGAAGAGGAGAGCGGAAGAGCCCGATCGGTTGAAATGGGAGGACAATGTGCATGGAACAAATGGACAATAACAGAGAGGAAGTTAACTTGGGCAGACATCTGGCAGTATGAGCCGCTAAGACTAAAATTCCTGTTAAGGTCAGTTTACGACCTGCTGCCATCCCCAACCAATCTTCACAGATGGGGTCTAGTGGAAGACCCAAGATGCAGTCTTTGTAACAAGCCAGGCACCATGGAACACATCCTGTCATCATGTCAGACTTCGCTGACACAGGGCCGCTACAGATGGAGACACGATGCTGTCCTTAGGGAGTTAGCAGATGTACTTGAGCGCGAGAGAAGGAAGAAAAGAACAGCAAAGAAAACAGCATCTACAAAGATCAACTTTGTCAAGGCAGGGGAAACAAGCACAAAGCAAGCTCCTAGAAACACGTCGATCTTAGATGAATCTGGCCAATGGGAGATGAAAGTCGACTTAGGGAAGAAGCTGGTCTTCCCCGAGATCGTCCAAACTACACTGAGGCCTGACATAGTGATATGGTCCACCAAACACAAGAAGCTGGTGACTATTGAACTCACCGTCCCATGGGAATCAAGGTGCGACATGGCATATGAGCGGAAGAAAGCCAAATACACTGATCTCTTAGACCAGTGCAGTTCCCGCGGTTGGAAAACATGGCTGTTCCCGATCGAAATTGGCGCCAGAGGCTTTCCCGCACAATCACTGTGGAGGATGCTAAGTGCCCTAGGCTGTATTCAACACATTAGTATTAGATACTTGTATAGTTTTAGTTTTATCATCATAATGTCTAATTTGAATACAGTCGAAAAAATGGCATTGACACAATTGTTAATTAATTTGAGGTAAATACGTCCGTGAAGTCAGCAATATGAGCGATAAATACATTCCGGAAATTTCTAGAACAGTTCGAAGACTCACAATATTGAATAAGTCAACAGGAGGCAATACGAAATTTGCACCTCAACGAAAATTCATAAATACCACATAAACTGACATCATGTCATTCTTAAAAAACTAACGAGTTAGTAAATAATAGTGTGTACTAGTTCTGTGATGTGTATATAGTGACAATGCAAATAATGTATCTTATATATTTATATAAAATACCAGTAAATGTGCTTTGTAAAACGAGCTGAACTTTTATAAATTGATATTATGAATTGTGTTTGATGTATGTGTAACTAAACTAAAATAATGGTTGATAAAACTATTTCGAAAATATTTGGTTCTTATTAATTCATATGAAAAAAGTAGTACAGAAATTATGCAGTATAAATACTATGGCGATGCAAATTTGTTGCAGTCTTATGTAAGTAAACACATTATATTAGAAATCCTTTGGGTCGAAGTAAGGACGGCTCGATTTTTCTTATCGGTTCCCGCAACTTTGAGCCATCGGGTTTAGACTATATTAGTATTTTAAGCATCCATTATTGTCGATTGCAAGAAAGTGGAACTCCGTATGTCATTTTTGAGCTGTTTTCTTCGTTGGAATAATTTCATTATGGGTTGGTTTGTTATCCTTAATATTCGATACTTTTTATTTATATCATGTTTCGGTTTTAATCCTCACGGAAAGCGACTGATTTACATTTTGCATTTAAAACACTATTATTTCTGATACACAGTTAGGATTTAAGAAAGCTTGTTCAGCGGTTGATGCTATTTATATATTTATGTCGATTGTAGAAGATTATCTGGTATACAAAGTCAATTGCTCAGAGTAGTGAAGGCCTTAAACTTTACCAACAAGCTAAAATTAATATTTTTTTCATTATGTTCTCATTATAGATTATATTGTGTTGATTTTACTTTTATTTACCCTGCTGAAGTAACCTTGCAAGTAACCTGCATGAAGTTATCACATTGAGATAAATTCTATTAACATATCAATGTAAACCGTTGTATACATGTTAACACTTCCAGTACGGAATTAATGGTATTTCGAAAGAGGGACGGCTTAAAAGACAACAATTATCATACAACGGTAACGATATTGAATATATTGTATTCGTTGATTATTCATTTAGTTACATTTAATACTTAACAAATACGTGTAAATAATATCCAGACATGGTAAAAAATCATCATCTTTACATGCCGTCGTTATTAATCATTTAATATGACGAGATTCCCATACATACTCAAAATATATTACCAAAATCAAATATAAAATAAAGTTATTACAAAAAACAAGCATATATGAATTCGTTTTAATCAATAGGTGATATTTACCTAGTCGCGGACGTTTACTTTTATTACAAAGTTTTTTTAAAACATACAATCGCACATGGACTCGAACTGATATAATGTTTGTAAACAACATCAATCCCATACATAAAATCGACAAAAAAGAATATCAAGAATTCACTAAAAATAAATTTAAAATGCACGAGTCACACGACATCAGAGATAACTGTAAGAATTCAGTTAACTTGAAAACGTATACAAACGAAAATATCAAATTTTTTTTTTTTAAATGAAAAGAAGCTGCTAAAAATACCAATATACGTACGCATCCATGGAATATTTTACCTCTTGCAATACCTATTTAAGCATATGAATGTGTTTATAAAACAATCAAGAAAATCAAAGCATCAGTGGGGTTAAACAAAAAATAAAGCAAAAGCAAGTCTTATCATTCTTTCGAATTTGAAAACAAGATATCTATCAGAAAATCTTGTTTAGTCTCCTTTAAAGCACGTTCAACTGCTTTTTTGCTGACCGGTCGCTTGGACAGAATATCAATCAAGACGTACCGCACATCCGCGCCGTTTGTTTGGCTGTGAACTTTATCCAATTCTTGAAGAGTTATCATATCCGACTCATACAAATAGTCAACAAAAGGTGTCGCTACGAAGTTTCTCAGCAAGAATGTAAAGTTCTTTTGTATGGCGTCTTTTAACCAAACTGGGTCTCCAATCCTGCATGGTTGAGGCTGCTGCGGCGGCTGCGCTGGTGGCGTTGGTGGGGGTGAAACGACGGTCAGACTTCGCCCAGGCGTCGGAAGAGCCATATCCGAAAAGTCTTCCACAGAATCGCACCTCTCACTCATGGCGTGACATTCTGACGGCTCTTCCGGGATTCCCGGACACGGGAACAACTCCGATCCGTTTCCAGTCTCAATATGCACAGAAATCCCGTAAAGCTCCAACGCGAGCCAAACTTGTTCCCCCTTTTGTACATTGCAGTTTATCGACTTTTGCTTGCCCGTCGAAGACCGGAGTTCAATTACGCTTCCGGTGAATTTGAGCCCGACGGGTTTGCCCGTGCATTCTTCCTTCTCCAACTTTTCTATTTGAGACCAGTCGCCGTCGGAAACGTCGGCACTTTCCGAGCGCTGGATGATAAATTTCCCATGATACCGGATGTAGAATTGGCGGGGCTCCATCTTTACGTAGCGTAGTAGAAGGTAGTACCTAAAAAATGAAATGAGAATAATTTATTCAAATATCTGCAAATATGTCCAGTTTTTGTAGCAATTTACTCTGTAATAAAAAACAATAACGAAATATCAGGTCGATGATTTGTAAAGTATTCAAACACAAACAAGTGTTGGCAAACATCATGATTGTTGTGTGATGGTGTACAGAGATAGTGGTACTATCATAATAATGATGCAAATTTGGATAAAGAATATTACGAAACCCCTATCAGTGCCGTCGACAACAATTTCGAACAAGAGGGCCTGAAAGGTGCAAAGTCGCTCACCTGAGATAAAAAGAAATGACATGTTCTTTGCAGCCCAAGATATCAATGGAACAAATGTTCTAACCAAGTATCATGAAGAATGAACAACAAATGGCCCCTTGGCGGCTATGTTTTTTTAAAAGACCTGAACCATTTTTTAACTCTTCCAAGATATGTCCAAATTTCATGAAGATTGGGAAAAAATGTGTCTTCTAGACTGTTCACATGTTGTCACTATATACATATAAAGAAAACTGCCCCACTCCCTGGCGGCCATGTTTTTTCACTGATCATGATCATTTTCAAACTCGTCCGAGACATCCACATAACTAATGTTTTGACAAAATGTCATGATGATTAGGCAAAACATGTGACTTCTAGAGTGTTCACAAGCTTTTTCGGCGTAGCTGTACTAAGCCAGCTTTTCACCTAACCTGACCTTTGTAAGTGTCCAATAAAATTCAAATAAAATTTCCCGCTGCTAGGTACGAATGAATACACTTCATTTATTCCATTGGCTGATTTGAGTATACCACCAGAACATTGGAAACATATCCGCGTCTTTGTAACACTGTTCTACTGCATGAAACAATTTTATCTCTAATGAAAAGGCTTAATAGATAGAACAGTTTTACACTTAATTCTCGACATCAATACAGTTTGTGCGTGCACCTTTTATTTTCATAGAATTACCAGCGCAAAAGCGTTTACACTTAAAAGGCTATGTTCTCATATTTAGTACTTACTTCCATATTCCTGTCAACATGCAAACATGTAAAAGTATACAGAGCAGTGGAAGCGAGGCCTCACTTTAATGGATTGCATTTCAACCCGCGAGGTATCGAGTTTATATACAGGTCATCACCGGAGTTCGCGGCCAGTAAAATAATCGTTATATAATAAAGACGCTATCCGTGAACTAGGTGACCTGAATTTTCTTTAGACCAGAAATATTTTAAATGAAGATATTCAGCAATATAATTATGGTATGTCAATAATAGATTCTTAATGTGTTTTCAACAATACAATGATACATATTATTTTTGATTAATTTAACAATAATTATTCCACCATATTGACTAATGTATTAAGCATGGGCGCGATGATTCTCGATACTGTTAATATCCGTTAATGCCCGACAAACCACTAAAACAGGTTTATTCGAAGAACGCGCCTATAAATACGGATAATTCGCGTGTGGCCGGTTGACTCATATGTTTTAATTTCACTTCCATTCTTCTTATGGTTTTCTGTTTTGTTTCTATAGGTTTATGACCAGCAATATGTAATAATGTAAAATAAGCCGCGAAAACTCCGCGTAACATCCCGTACTGCGTGTGATGCAGCTAAGAACTGCACAGAAAAAGACATTTGCTATCCTTTAAAGATATTTTTTGTTTACTATATAAATATAAGGAAAAAGACCCCCCCCCCCTGGCGGCCATGTTTTTTTTACCGATCCAAACCATTATCGAACTCAACTGTTCTATCCAGGTGTGGTAGTGCGGTCTCCTTCGCTTACGCAAATGAACCGGTCACAGGACGGTTACAAGTTATGTAACTTTGTGAGCACTTATGTAATGCGGAAATATTTATTTGACGAACTCTTATTTCCGGTCAGGATCACTATACTGACTGGTTGCAATTCAATTAACTAAAGGCGTTCAGTCAGGGATGCCTAAATACACTCAAAGAATTTATTTATAAGTGAAAACCAAGGCAGCTTTAACAAAAATAACTAATTTTATTCCAAGAACTCCGAAAATGAAGAACAATGACAGAAAATTAAGAACAGGTACAAGCCAAGTCTAAAGAATCTAAGTATCGTTACAAAAATGAACAACATACACCAAATACCTTAATGAATGTTAAAAGAAGTTCAAAATCTGTCAAAAAACTGATATAAATATAAGTTACTGTTAGTCTAGAAAGTGCTTCAAAAATCTAGTTTACAAAATAGGTCTAATTTAATCTAAAAAACAATATTTATGGAGATTAGGAAACTTCAGTGAATCAAATGTAAAAATAAGAAAAATTTACTTAAGTTATTGAAATAGAATAGAGTCTTTCTAATTTAGAAAATGCCAAATAGAAATAATGTAAATAATAAGAATAATTTAGAAAATAATGCCAAAATGTCTTGATGCTAGTGTTAAAAATAATTTAGAGTTTAATTATTTCAAAATTCCAACCTTTTTCAAGAGCTGTTAACTTTTCAAGAGAGCATCAAGAGGTGTTTAAATCAGCCAAAACAGCTTATTTTATACAGTTCAGAAGAGATCAATGGCAGAGTAGTCAATTTTCCCTCAGAACAGTGCATTTATCAATGATCAATATCTTCCCAAATTCAAGAGCAGAACTAAAAATAGATTACTGAACCAGGTTAAACAAGGGAGATAAATACTGCATTAATACTGCAAAATCATGTAGATGTTGTCTTTCTTTCAGCTATCTCTTAGTTGAAAGGCTTATCATAAGTGTTAATGACTAAAACAGTTATTTTAACTATGAAAATTATGTGTTATGAAAAATTACATAATACAGTTAATGTCACATAATATTGACATAATAAAACCAAACTTTACTACACAGGAAACCAATGTTCTGACCAAATTTCATGAAGATTGAGCAAACTAGAAAGTTAACAAGATTTTACTATAGCCATATATAGCCATATAAGGAAAAACGTCCGCCCCTTGGCAGCCATGTTTTTCAAGCCAAGGTAACCATTTTTGAACTCATCCAAGATATCATTGGGACAAATCATCTGAGCAAGTTTCATGAAGATCGGAAAATAAATGTGGCCTCTAGAGTGTTAACAAGGTTTTACTATAGCCATATAAGGAAAAATGCCCCGCCCCCTGGCGGCCATGTTTTTCAACCAACCGACATCATTTTCGAACTCGTCCAAGATATCATTGGGATCAATCTTCTGACCAAGTTTCATGAGGATCGGACAATAAATGTGGCCTCTAGAGTGTTAACAAGATTTTACTATAGCCATATATAGCCATATAAGGAAAAATGCCCCGCCCCTTGGCAGCCATGCTTTTCAAGCAAACGTAACCATTTTCTAACTCATCCAAGATACCATTGAGACCAATCTTCTGACCAAATTTCATGAAGATTGGACAATAAATGTGGCCTCTAGAGAGTTAACAAGTCAAATGTTGACGCCACACAACGCACGACGGACGACGGACAAAAGGCGATCACAAAAGCTCACCATGAGCACGTTGTGCTCAGGTGAGCTAAAAAGATGACGACGACAGTGATATCAATAGCCTTCATATAAACAAATCAACAACTGTGCAACATGAAAATAACGTGAATTAGCAAAAATAGATCAGAATAACGCTGGGTTTACCAGTTCAGCAGTCTTGATAAAATCTGATTTCGCGATTAAAAACCAGAATGAAAATGAAGATGGTACCGACAATGCCAAAAACATTTCCATGAACACGTTTAAGGTCGAGGACTGAGCGTACAATTATTTTATCTGATAATATATACTAATTGTATGATGCTACACCAGTGTCAACCTCACCGCTATTCGTGTTCTTAAACACGGGTTAGATATGCCCTTCATAATGAAGTGTAAATATGCATGTACTCGTACGGTGGTGATACTGAAAGTACCACGCGCCCTTCCTGTCCGGAATGGTGTTTCATAACAAAGTATCGATATAAATGGAGCCGCGTTATAATGAAAACTGGGCTTATTGCATTAGGTTAAAGTCTTGTCCAAGATTAGCCCGTGCAGTCCGCACAGGCTTATCAGAGACGACACTCTCCGCCTAAACTCGATTTTTGTTTAGAAGAGACTTCCTTTAAACGAAAAATACCATACAAAGCGGAACGTGTCGTACTTGAATAGCCTGTGCGGACTGCATAGAAGAGACTTCCTTTAAACGAAAAATACCATACAAAGCGGAACGTGTCGTACTTGAATAGCCTGTGCGGACTGCATAGAAGAGACTTCCTTTAAACGAAAAATAACTTACAAAGCGGAACGTGTCGTACTTGAATAGCCTGTGCGGACTGCATAGAAGAGACTTCCTTTAAACGAAAAATACCATACAAAGCGGAACGTGTCGTACTTGAATAGCCTGTGCGGACTGCATAGAAGAGACTTCCTTTAAACGAAAAATACCATACAAAGCGGAACGTGTCGTACTTGAATAGCCTGTGCGGACTGCATAGAAGAGACTTCCTTTAAACGAAAAATACCATACAAAGCGGAACGTGTCGTACTTGAATAGCCTGTGCGGACTGCATAGAAGAGACTTCCTTTAAACGAAAAATACCATACAAAGCGGAACGTGTCGTACTTGAATAGCCTGTGCGGACTGCATAGAAGAGACTTCCTTTAAACGAAAAATACCATACAAAGCGGAAAGTGTCGTACTTGAATAGCCTGTGCGGACTGCACAGGCTAATCTGGAACGACACTTTAATCACATGCATTAAGCCCCATGTTCCCAAAATGAGGCTCATTGTAATCTTTGGGTGAAGATATACCTGCCCGGGATTGTACTTTGGTAGCCCCGGGGTGTACATGTGAGCGCCAGCTGGAGGTCAGGAGTCAATGGGTCGCTATAGAAGCACACAGAGGCGGGGCTCTTTGTCAGGCTGGTGACCGCAGCGGGGTTGTTTAGGAGCTTGATGTTGGGGCCGTGGTACTCCGAAAACTCCACCGGCACGTTGCCGTCTATAGAACGGACATGATATATGAGTCTAGTTCTGTGAAATCTGGGCTAAATGCAAGTGCGTTAAGTGTCATCCACTTAATAAGGGACGACACTTCCCCTTTATGGTATTTTTTTATATTAAAGGTGGTCTCTTCTAACCGAAATTCCAGTTAAGGCCGACATTGTCGTCGCGTGTTAGCCTGTGCGATGTGCACAGGCTAATCTTTTACGCGTGTGCATTTAGCCAAGTTTCCTAAAACGATGCTCATATGCTGACTATTATCCAAAAAGACCGATCAGGTTTGTCACGCATAGTTTTAATTTATATTCAGTTATATATGTATAAATTGCTAGTCATGATTAATGTCGATAATTACAAACAAATAACACTTGGTCTTTTGAATATCAAATATATTACCATGCTTTAAAAAAAATCACAAACGACACTAAGCTGTTTTCTCAGGAACATCTTTTGTCTATCATAAACATTAATACACATGATCAACAGTATGAATATCACGAATTGTTGTTCCTTGTTTCATTGTAGGAAACATCCAGACTCGTTCAGGGAAAACTGGGCTTAATGCACGTGCGTAAAGTGTCGTCTAAGATTAGCCTATAAATTCCGCACAGGCTAATCTTGGACGACACATTCCGCCTTAACTTGATTTCCGCCAAGAAGAGACTTCTTTTGAACGAAAAATTCCATAAAAGCGAATATTGTCGTCCCCGAATCGCTTGTGTGGACTGCATAGGTTAATATGGGACGACACTTTACGGACATTCAATTAGCCCAGATTTTTCCAGAACGAGGCTCATAAAACAATATTTTACCTGGTCCCTCCAGTTTCATATCCACGGCCCCGAATTTTACATCCACAACCACGAAGTAGTTACGGCAAGGTGCGATGGAATGTTTGTACTGACCGCCTCCGTAGCTTGTGATCACTTCCTGTGAATCATATAAAGACTTAAAGCCATGCTACTTTACTAGATGCAATGCGGCAATCATGGGAATATGGCGTCAAATATTTAATGTCATTGTGGACTTTAAATCCGTTGTACAGTAAGCTTTGTAAGCGTAGTCCGCACAGGCTTACCAGGGACGACACATTACGACGCTTTTATGATATTTTTCGGTTAAAGGAAGTATTCTCTTGGTGAAAATTCAGTTAACGAAGCAATATGGTCCCTGATGCAGACATGTACTTTTCTTATATTAATATCATAAAACAGTGACACTTTGACGTGACCAGAATAAAACCAACCACGTGACCAAACTGAAACGACCTAACCAGGGAAAACCACGTGACGCACCTGTAAGGTATCGTCCAGTTGTATGACCATCTCGCACTTCCGTCTGTGGATCTTGATATCATTGAGAAACGAATACTCCCGTATTTTGTCGACAGTCTCCGGGACCCTATCCTGGTAACAGGCCGGGTCCGTACAAGTGATTCCCAGCTCCACCGCCCCCGAGCCATCCAGCGTCAAGGTCAAAGGTCGCTCGGAGGTCAGCGGGGTCGAGACGAAGGTCAATCCGCCGCTTTTGACCGGTGTCCAGGAGGCCGTGGTCCGACTGCTGTCAAGTTTGACGTTTTCACCTTTCACGTCGTGGAACATTGTTACCGGTACCTGCGTAGCTGAAAAGAGGCTAAATGGTTGAATAATTTTAATTCGCCCATTTACGTCGTGGAACAATGTTACTTTAGTGGCTGAAAAGAGGCTGGGTTGATTAAATTATTCTTTACATTCCCAGACCAATGCACAATTTTTTGGTGCTCTAACGTGTGTATAGGAAACATCATAATATGCATGTAATTTAAGTTTCATTGTTAATATACTAATTAATTTCGTTAAAGGTCCGCGTAGTGAAACTCTGCGTGTGCCTAGGTTTTGAGTCTTTTCAGTCGAAAAAACCCAACAACATTTGAAAACAGCTTAAATCATTAAGTAAAATGCACCTAATTATTCAGATTATTGGTATTATTTTGATTACAGCGATTTTACTGTTCTTATTTTATTTCATTATTGTATATGTTGTTGCCCGGGGGGGGGGGGGGCTGGGGTGGGGGGTGGGGGTAACTTCCCAAATTTTAGGGTAGGGGTGTCCCACTGAGACTTCCGAAATGTGACCCATTTGTATACCGGAACTCTGATAAAGTAGACCCATTTTGATACAAGCTTTTTGAAAAAAGCAGACCCATGTGTATACGATACCATTGAGGAAGTGGACCCATTTCAATACAATAATTTTGATAAACAGGACCCATTTCAATACTATAATTATATAAAGTGGACACATTTCATACTAGAATTTTAATCTCTATCATATCAATACAGTAAACTTATTGAATTTGCTATTATATGTTTATTTGTAAATTTCATACATGTATTATACAACTTTATGTGTCCCATATTTTCGGCACACCCCTATATACCCGTATATAGGAAGTTACCCCCCCCCCCGAGTGTTGTTGAAGACGAATTGATTACCATTACCCACGTTGGTGCTATTTAACTTTCATTAGTTATCACCCTTTGTTTAAATATTGTCAGAACTTCGAGCTTTGACAATAAAACATTTAACGCAGTTATTTTTCGTATAGAGCTTTTCTTCATGTCTCGTGTGTTTATACTGGTGAACGATAGTATCGAATCAGTCATGCACATTCACGACCGAAAAATGAACACCGGTTATACATGTTGAATGAACATGTTCATAGGAAAGTTGCTGTTCTTAAAGGGACCGTCAACCAGACAACAAAAAAATAGTCGATTTTTAACTTACATTATTGTTTTGATATTTTGTATAGCACATGGACAATTTCGAGAGTTTTGGGAGAGGGTAGCAGCTGGAGGGGGGGGGGGGGGGTATGAACTAATACCGAGTCCCTATGTAACGTTATAGAATAATAGAAACTTAGAAAGAAGGTTAATGCACTATATAGATAGTAAGCCTTACTATCAAAACACATTACATTTAAACAGACGCAATATACGTTAATAAACTTGTTAAAAACAGTTTTACCTTCGATTTAATCCACTAAAACGTCAACACCTTAAACATGACTTCCTTATAAGTGGAAATACGAAAAGCTTGATTACTCAAATTGGAAAACCGAAAGTTCTAAAAATAGATCTGGTTTTCTTTTGAACCACTATTCGCTTCACTATAAAGCATTTGCTTATTAAAAAGACAGGTACGAAGCAACGAATGATCTAAACAAATGTTAAGGATTATCTTACTTATTATTGACTATAGCTTCTATGAATTTGTAAACGTGCATATGTCTACTTTCGATATTAAACTGATTGGGTGACATTGTCTAAAAATAGACGACAAACGGTGACACTACACAGAATCTGTTTAAAGTGACTGGTCGCAATTTGCAAATTGCCAATTAAAAAATCGCGTTTTCCAAACAGGAAAACACACTGGATTCAGAAAACAATCTCTCGAACGGTAATACGAATTTTAAACTGGCGAACTCTTCTTGTTTGAGAAATTATACTAGTACATAATCAAAGCGCTGAATGCGTTTCAGTTGTTCGCTCTTTGAATGTATTAATTATTACAGAATCAGGACGAAGACCAATCGAACGGCCACACATATGAAAACACAAATGACATTTACATTTAATTGCCTAAAGCGTTGAGATTTTATAAAAAACACCTACGACGAAAATGACATTGATTTATAATCTCTCATAATTTTATACAGGATTGACATAAACTCCATTTATGAATAAAAAAGTGAAGCTTCGTTTAAACAAGAAATATCTAATGAAAGGTTATTCGACATATATCTTGACTTTGAAATAATGTTAGAAAAATTATGTTTCTAAATAATTAAATGAAAAACAAACTTTAAAGTGTTGGTGCTTTTTGTCACTTTGTAAACGCATACTAGTATTCACCGCACAACATGTGCGTTATAAAATGCACGTATATTAAAACCACACATAAAATTTTTCGTAGATAAAAGTTTACTGCGTGAGATCAAAGCATGTGTCCTCACATGAGTTTATTTTTTTACCATCGAAATACATGGTATTTTATATGTAACTAACAAGCAGTTTTCTATCGACAAATTCAAATCACACTTTCAGTGTCGCGTCATGCGAACATGGGTCTTATGTCGTTTCAGCCAGTGTAGCTCGAGTCCAGTCTGCGTAATTGCGTAATGTTGTCACCAGCTGCGCTGTCCGCTACAAATTACGCAAGGTTTCGTGGTCTCATTGGGTTAATCCTGACCAGAGTGCGTGATTCGCAGACTGGGCTATAGTTACGGGAATAAGACATAAGACCCATTTCGCATGACGCGGGTACAGTAGTAATCCGCACACCGTTTTTTAAAACAACGCTCCAAATCTTAGTTGTTTTCTCGAACAATTAACAATAACTCAATAGTGTTGAACCAAATTTCCTGGTTCGAACCCCACGTGAGTGACTAGGTAAAGGTGCGATATTTATTTTCTCGTTTAACAGTTGTGTTCTTTCCAAGATTTTGTCTTTCGAAGTAAAGACGGTATCGTGCCATAATTATTGAAACAAAAACCTCATGAAAATATGCCTATAAAACATTTAACATGGATATTTATAACAGGTCTGATTAATCATAATTTAAAAGTTGTTTAAATAAAGTAGTGACTTATGAAAACGTGTTTGTGTGAGCCGTGTTTGCCATTGTATGAGCCGTGTTTGCCATTGTATGAGCTGTGTTTGTCATTAAAAAGTCATGTGTCATAATGTGTCTAACACAGTCAGTAACAAGGAATGTTTTACCAATGAATATTTTTCGGCCATGACACCAATGAATATTTTTCGGCCATGACTGGTGGTATATTTTAAAGGGGCCAATTCACGTTTTAGTAAATTGACAAAATTCACAAAAGTTCTTTCATATTCGCAAATTTCGATTTAGTTATGATATTCATGAGAAAACAGTAATACTGAACATGTACCATGCTCTAATAAAGCCATTATATGCATCTTTTGACGATTTAAAAACCTGAAAATTCTAAAGCGTTGCAACGCGAAACGATTGAATAATTTGGAGAGTTCTGTTGTTGTCGTTATATTTTTTTTTAACTACGAGGATTGCTTATATATAGTATAAAATAAGCTTTCATTGTACGCGAAAGGATGGTCGAGGGGTCTAAGTGGGAGACTTTTGACTCCAGGACTCCAGGGGTCAGTGGTTCGAGCCCTGTTGAGGGTAACTGTTTTTTTCTTCTTTTTTTTAAATTTTATTCTTTTTTTTTGTACCGGAGCCTTTTAGAGCAAATGTTTACATTTATCAATATATAGCATTTAATGACAAACTTCAAAACATGCCAAAATCTGTGAAAAGGCCCCTTTAAGGAAAATTGAGTATTATAATTTTGGCCAAACTGTTACTCTAGACATGCAATCTTATAAAACGTTCACTGTTCATCCGATCTCTTGCGTAAATAAATAATAAATTTCTGGCATGTTTTCCTTTAATATATATTCTTTTTTAATTCCGAAATCTACATGTTTGAAAAAAAAACGAGAAAAGAGCAAACACAGAGAGTCGAATGGGCGTATTCATTGAAAATAAATATAAATATAAAGTGGCTTACCGGGTGAAGATACCCGTCCTGTTCGATCACAAATCGCTTCTACATTTTAATATCGAGTGCAACGGGATTCCCTAAATATTTTCAAACAAAATAATTTTTAGTTGATTAAGAGTTAAACTACTATTGCCCACACAAATTTGATTTATGAGCAGGGATGAACGGTGTTTCTTTTGGCCTCTTGTATTTTTCTACCTATACATATGTGTGGTATGGGCGAGTCTACATAAAGGCAAATAAAGGCAATCCGTAACATGCACGCTAACAGGTATTAAAAATTAACAACACGTTTAAAGGGACTTTCACAGAGTTTGAAGCTTGTTATTCAATACATCATATTGATAATTTGATATACACGTATTAAACGAAATCAAAGAGCCCGAATAAAACAACATTTGTTTTCGGAAACAACATTTAAAATAATGTTAGCCCCATCAGGGTTCGAGTCGAGCTTGAGGCTACAGATTTGACCTCTCGGCCATCTTGTCATCATGCGCATTTTTGCTTATGTTCAATCCCCAGTCCCATTAAAGCACGGATGGATACGGCCGTCCCGGACGATCCGGGACGATCCACCATGGCCTGTTTCGATCTTTGAGTGTCGACGGTCTTCTTAAGACCATCATCCCGATGCCAACACGGCATCCAAATGGACCAACCTGGTCAATCAATACAGTTCCCACACGGACTGTCCCGATCAGTCATGGCTGTGCCACGGACCAACACGGAAGAGACACGGATAAACACGGACCAACACGGCATCTACACGTACCATCACGACCTTTCATGGCAGCGACACGGACAAACATGGCAGCGATACGGACCAAAAACGATCTGAGCCAGACCGACATAACTTATTTAAAAGCAGGTTGATTTTCAGTGATGCCATCATTCTGCAATCCGATCGCGAAGGTGTAACTTCGTATTCACAGCTATAATGTCAAAATAAATGAAACGTACTGTCGAAGTTGGCCTTCCAGTTCCCTAAAAAGTGTAACAAGTAGCATCCGCTACCGATGAAGAACAGAAGAAACAAGCAGAAACACGCTCAAAGTCCAGATCAAGATCGCCATCGCATTTACAGAAAGATCTATAACCATAACCACCTACAGAAAAGAAAAGAAAAAGACGTATCTCGTCCTTTCAGAGAAAAAGTGTTCATTATGACCGATTGGCTCAATGAGAATCATATTTTTAACACGAAGAGCATTTGAATTTGTAGTCGGCGTTGACCAAGGCCATGAGGATTAAGGAATGGTAATACTTGTGGTGAAGGAGCTACCACACAGAGGACATTATACGGCGATGTGATTCCCTTCCAAGGCAACCACACAGTTGCACAACTGCAATCGGTCGCCGAAATGCTTGGTGATGCTCTTTAACTCATATGGCGTTTCAGGGCATGGCATTGGTTCCTTAGCAAATTCTACAAGTATCGCATTGCAGACCTGACGGATGATCTTGGAGATGATGGTGCTGTGGGCGACCAAAACGCCGTTCAACAGATAGTGGTTAATGTCATCAATGTAAGGTACCGCTTTTTTGCCAACTTAATGCCAGCTGTCAGCTGCTTCGTGTAGTTTTACTTCATAGGCTTGATTCTTTGCTAAAGGATCAGGATCTCTTCGTAGATCTGATAGCCCATGCGCAGGATATTAAAGAAGCCGTTGGTGTCTTCTTGTTTGAGCTCGTCTATCAGCCTTGCGTATTGACCCAGGCCCGGCCTTCTGGCGAGCCATTGTCTGTCCCAGATAGTTATCATTTTTATTCTATTCACTGGTGTTAATAAATCTGTATCGCGACTATTCTATATCTCTTTCATGGCTTCGCTTCAGCAATCAGGATACTGTTTCCAACATGAGCTTTTTTGCAGAAGAAACTGGCATCTCATCTGCATCAGGTCGTTCTAAGTCGTCATGTCATCGCCCATGCTGACGGTAGCAAATGGTACAACAGTGCAACTGTCGTCTCGGTCCTTGATGAACATGAGTCTGAATTTTGTTCCAAGACTGTCAATGACGCACAATGACACCTAAGGCATAAATACGGTTGTCCCCGGACAATACACGGCAGCTACACGGGCCATTTCAGATGCTTCCATCTTTCCGGATCGACAAGGATCAACGCGGCAGTTTTGAGCTTCCCAAAACTGCCGTGTTGGCCACTCGGAGCCCCAAGGGCATACCCGTAAGTCCCAGGACCTTCACGGCGCGACACATAGCTACACGGCGGTCACTTTATTCACATGCCGCATCATCCTGTATGGGACTGTGACTGGGCAAACGACGTGTTGTCACATATTTTAACGAAAACAAAAGTAACATCCCACAATTGTTATATTGTGTCACGTCCGTAACACTTTACAATTGTATTTAATTTACGTTTATTAATTTCATTATATGTCTATGGCAGTAGTTGAGTACTTGTGTTAATTGTTTTGTCAGACATTAACTGTGAATAAAACAAAATTAAGTGTTTATTTGTTTAATCTTTCTTTTTCTGTGTACTTTAACTCGGGCTGGTTAATATTTAAACGGGCTTGTGAAATTGCAAGCTAGTAGCCCGACCGTGCTAGTGCATAAAACAATTAATGCTAAGACTGCATATGCAAAATGCAAAAATTCGCAGCTATTCATTCGGACATACTTGCGGAAAATGTATTTTTAATTGTATTTTCTGTTGATGAAAGTCAATTCAGGTGAAAAGCCGGGTTAAAAAGGTACGTTGAACTAATATTATTTACTAAGTTGAAATCTGTTGAAACACAGATAGACAATTGGTTTCGGCGTTCAGCATTTAATCCACAGGTCAGTGGTTCGAGCCCAGTTGTGGTTAACTATTTTATTATTTGTTTAATTCCATTATTGTTTTATACTGATGCTCCGAAGCTCTGTAGCTCCGAAGCTTATATTTACCAATTTAAAGCTTTTAATCCAATACGTCACCTATTACCAAATTCTGTGAACAAGTTCCTTTAAATGCTGTGATAATAATTATGCAAATCGCTTGAAATTGTTGGTGTAATTTCGTACTAGCATTCTCGGAATAGATAAAGCTATAAAGCTGTCATGAATATATCTGCAATCCGCTTAAAATTGTAGGTTTAATGACGTACTAGTATATTAGAAATAGATAAAATGCGTTTCTTAACAACCGCATATACCCAGTTAAGAAACATTGGTTTTTGACATCATAAAATCACGATGAATCGTGAGTACATTTATTTTGTATCAAAATCAATCTGAACAGCTCAAGCGTGCTACCCTAAACCCGCAATATTGGTGAAAAATTGTAAAATTTTGAATAAATTGTTACAATAGGCATTTATATGTGTAGTACGATTGTTTTAGTGAGGTTTAGCGAGACTTTATTTATCTCCTGTGAGGAAAAAACGTTTTTTACATTGTGGACAGCATTTAAATAAATACACTGTCCTCCGGGAACAACTGTTTATAAGCAGCAACTTTCTGCATTGATTAACTATGTGGTTTTCACAGGATCTATGCTCTTAATATATAGTTATATTTCAAACTGTAAGTAACTTTGAGAAACGTCTATGATGAATTTGAACAGTTTGTATATCCTTTATTCAACAACTAGCAGTACCAAATTCACATGAGAAGTTCCTGATCTATTATAATTCCATTTGCGTAGAAAACATGTTATATCGTTTATTTTTATCTTATTATTTTTATCTTTTTGTGTTGATTTCAATTTTTTTACATTCTTTTTTTGTGTGTGATCAATGTCTACACATTTTAAAACACAAAACATACCGGCAATGCGTGCCATGAAACTATATCTTACTTTGGTGTATTTATAGGCAGCTACTCAGTTTGCGACCGCAATCTATAAATGAGCCTCCTCCTTGGAAAACGGGGTTTAATACATGTACGTAAAGTATGATCCCATATTAGCCTGTGCAATACGCACAGGCTTATAAGGGAAGATACATATCGTCTAAATCGGATTTTAGCTTGATAGATACGTCTTTCAAACGATCAATTCAATAAAGGCGGAAAATGTCGTTCCAGATTAGCAGGTGCGGACAGCACAGGCTAATCTGGCATTACATGATATGCATATGAATTAAGTCCGGTTTTCCAAAGCAATTTTCAAAAACAACGCTCAATTTTTATTTTTATTGCTCGGAAGCCAGAAGTCGTGCTAATTCAAAGAAAACAACGAATGCAAAAGGCATGTTTAAGAATGTTCGATACACGCGACAGTGTTTTTAATTTTTTGTTTTGCCGCTTATTGACACGTTTAAAGCGGCCAAAAGGATAATTTTTTCACAAATTTGTTGCCTAAATTCATGACTGGTATCATGTATAAAAATATGATATCTCCATATATTTTATCAATAATTGTATGGTTGGGTGCGAAATTAAAATATATTAAAGACATGTTTCAAGAGTTTGTATATTAAATTTATTCATACTTGTATACATGACTATCATCCGTTATTATTTTTTTCTACCGTACCGCTATCTTTGGAAGATAAAATGATTTTCCAATTTTTTGAACATACGATGTAATTTGATAAAAAAGGCTGTACTCACAAAATGCGTTGTTATACTTCAGCTGATTCTGCTTATAAAAATACACCTGCGCCAAGGGCGTCTTACAATACGTGATTGGTTGTATACTGTGTTAACGATGTGTCAGAAATAGCCTGGGATTATGTGCGTTTTGTAAGCCGCGTATCCGGTTTACATTTTCAATGAAATATAGTGGTCTGATGTACCGTAAGTTAAAGGGGCCTTTTCACAGATTTTGGCATTTTTTAACTTATTCATTAAATGCTTTATATCGATAAATGTAAACATTGGATCGTAAAAGCTCCAGTAAAAAATCAAGAATAAAATAAAAAAAAGGAAAAGAACATTGCGCGGACCAGGTTTTGAACCAGTGACCCCTGGAGTCCTGCCAGAATCCTGAAGTAAAAACGCTTTAGCCTACTGAGCTATTCCGCCGTGTACACATGTTGAACGTATTTTATACGTTATATAAGCAATCTTCGTAGTTTCACAAAATTTAACGACAAAAACAGAACTCTCCAAATTATTCAATCGTTTCGCGTTGCAACGCTTTATAATTTTTAGGTTTTAAAATCGTCAAAAGATGCATATAATGGCTCTATTAGACCATAGTAAATGTTCATTATTACTGTTTCCTCACAAATATCATAACTAAAACGAAAATTTGCGAATCTGAAACAACTTTTTTCAATTTTGTCAATTTACCAAAGCGTGAAAAGATCCCTTTAAACCGCATCAATGACGCGAAAAGAACTGCTTAACCCTGAAAATTACCTGTTATATTTATAGATGCATTTCGAAGTACTTTGTCGTTTTATATATGAAAAGAACGCAAAGCGCAACGAGTTTGGAATAAAAACAACAGATGTAGTGACGATAGTTTACATAATTTATCTTCTTGAAAGAATCCGCATCCACATGCTAAGATATCAAGCAACGATATTAACATAGTGCCATTTTGTATGTAAGAAAAAAATCTTTCGTTTTGAAATGATGTCATTTAAAACTGGGAAAACCGGGCCAAAGGCATGTGCGTAATGTGACGGCAATGATTAGCCTGTGCAGTCCACACGGTTAATCAGGGACACTTTTCTCTGACTTTGGTGAAAACGAATAAGTTTAATTTCTTATGGAATAATAAACCATTGTAAAATTATTAATAAACCATGTCCTTATTAAAGGAAATACACGACATGGAACATACAAACACTGCGCGATACATCGAACTACCCATGGCAATATTTATTCCAAATGGCAATACGCATTGCAATAATGCACACAACACCAAACCTGGTTTTAAAATAATGTACACACCACCACGCGTCGCATTGGTATAATGCATACAACACCGTACTACAAATCTCAATAATGCACACAACAGCGCAACACTCTTTGCAATGATGTACAAAACCGCACCGCGCATTCCTTATAATGCACAAAATACCACGCTATGCATTGCAATAATGCATGCAACATCGCACTACGAATTACAATAATAGACAACAGCGCAACGCGCATAAATATAATGCACATAGAGAATACTAGGTTAGCGTTGAATACAGAGAAGTTTATGTTGCGAGGCTTAGAACGCCGGAAGCGCGAGCCTTGGCGAGCGCTTTCGGTGTTCGAGCCGAGCAACATAAACTTCTCTGTATTCAACGTTAATCCTAGTATTCTATTTATCCCATTTGCTTTTTTCAACGTGACATTTAACATAAATAGATCTAATGACCTTAACAATAATTTTAATTCAGTCATAAAAGCGCTTAAAATCTAACAAATGTAACCATGCGTAGTGATATACATGTATTTGTTCTGGTACGCAAAATAGTCTTTAAAAAATTCACACACAAACTGTAAAACAAGTAAAAATATCACCATATGCCTCGATTCAATTTTACGCAGTATGCGAGTTTTAACACATTACGACCGCGAAAAGAAGATTTTACTTTACCATAATTCATTTTATTTTCGAAAGAAAATGATCAAAATCCAATATGGCGGCGATAGCTCCTGACAAAATGCTGTCGATGTCAACATACATGTACACAATCGACGACCAAGTTCTGGCTACCATAACTTTAAATGTCGCTTTTTATGATTTTTGACTGGCGCGACTTTGTACAGGTCTGTCAATACTAAATAAACTGTACGCTGAAGTTTCTTTAGCTATCGAAGACCTTGACAAATTTGACGAGTAGACAGACAATTGCAGCGACTGACACTTTATTTGACAAAATATAAAGGGCAATACGTTTTCCGACTTCGGACGACGAATTTAAGGACGCGCAGAACGTGTTTTTTATATAATGTTATGGGTATGCCGTGTGTGATCCGATGCATCAATGGCGCCCATGTTAAAATCATTTCCCCGAGAACAGGGAACGACAAAAGTACAAACAAAAATCAGAACACGTAAGAACTAGTATCTTACCTTTAATTATCCTTTAAAATCCATCTAATAATCCATTTAACTCAATAATTGACGATTTTGCATCTAGGGTCTTTAATAATTATTTTAGCATAGTTAAATAAAGACCCTTATGCCATTCTATCACTTTATTCAAATGAGTTTATGAACGCGATAAACTTTCTTCTTCGTCACACGCTACGTCATGTATTCTACATTACTGCTGTTCAAATCAACCGGAGCAGTTTATCTAATAATAGCCGTTGGTAAACTCGGTTGCAATTGCAGATTTCTGCATACAAACATAATTATGTTAAAACTTGCACAATGTTTTATTTATCTATGGTAAATGCCCTTATTATACGAGAAAATAATTTAATATATAAATACACAAAGAATGGAAAACATTCCAGTACACAACAGATAAATGAGTAGAAAATACCCGTGTACAAAATGGGACGTTCCCAATTCCAGTGTGGTGCTATTTTTACCAGCTTATACTTTACACAGCTCTATGCCTAACGTGAATTAAATAGGAAAGCAAACATAGCAGATTATTCATGAACTGTGCGATATGTGTATGGCTTGTTGTACATTCTTAATATTTAAGTTAAATGTCAAAAGTAGATCTATATGCTTTGGTTATAAACAATGCAGATTACACGAAATAAGGAAAATGTGATCAATTGACAATTCAGATATGTCGACATACAGTACATGTAGAAAACATGTAAAATAAGTCGCGTTTATAATAAATCGTCAAAAAAAATGGGGAAAATGACGCAATAAGTATGTCATTTTATGACGCCATCAATCAGCTGATTAATTATACAGGTGGCGAAAAATTATGTCATATTACTAGATTTAAAGGTTGAAGGTCGTATAATTTTGAAGCTTAAGTTTTGTCGACTTTGTTTCTTATGAAAAATCATTAAGTGGTAAAATAAATATAAATAAAAAATAACAAAACAAAAATCGTGTAATTTTATATTTTATTTCAACAGTTCTTTTGGTGAATATGTCATATATATATATATTTCTGCAAACTATGCACATTTTCTTCTTATGGGTGACCTTAAAATTCGATCAATGAACCAAACAATATCGACCTAATTTTAGCGCATATCGCATGACGTCATTTAAAAAGTAGTCCGTGCACGCGACAGGTATATTCCACAGTGTTGAATACAAGCAAGTATATTCCACAACGTGTTATACCGTCAATGTCGCGGTGAAAATGGGATAAACAACAACACATCACGTCTTGAAAAAAATAAACACGACACACGCATACCAAAATACGGAATACCGATATGCCATCGTGGTTACACATTAAAATCCAGATGGCGAGAATGCGAGAACGCGATAGTACGATGGCGACAATGCGACAATACGATGACGACAGTGCGACAATACGATGGCGACAATGCGATAGTACGATGGCGACAATGCGATGGCGACAGAAGATATAACTATCGCATTGTCGCCTTTGTACTATCGCGTTCTCGCATTCTCGCCATCGCACTGTCGCATTGTCGTCATCGTACTATCGCGTTCTCGCATTCTCGCCATCGTACTGTCGCATTGTCGCCATCGTATTGTCGCACTGTCGTCATCGTATTGTCGCATTGTCGCCATCGTGCTATCGCGTTCTCGCATTCTCGCCCTCTGGATTTTAATGAGTAAACACGATGGCCTAACGGTATTCCATACCGAAACGAGCTGCAATGGTTATTCGACACTTAAATTTTTTCTGTACCATTTATCTGTATCCGTAAACATATCCAATAACGGGAAGAGAATAAGTAAGTCAGATGAACCATAACAATATTAAGTATAACGTTAGCTAACATACGAGGTTGCAATGATCAGCCATTGGCGTTTCTAAAAATAGAAACTACAATGGGCATATAAAAGGCTGATTTAAGAAAATCCCTGATATTAACGTTAACAGTTATTTGCATGATTGTTGTCAAATCTGTTGGACATTTTATGCAAAGAATTGTGTAAATTGTTAACTTCAAAAGGTATTTGTATTAATTTATGTTTTGTTACGTTACATTTTTGATATACTGTTGTTAAATGTGCAGGTATATCATATTCCGATACTTATTATTATACCCGTGAAAGCATGCAATTTATGTATCGGTTGGTATTGTACAAACGCTTAAATCATTGATACATGGATGATATCTAGGTTTCAATCATTTAGATTATTTCGAATTAGTAATCGATCAAACCACGTTATGCGGAAACATAATACGCTGCAGATCTTTTATTGCTGGAGACTAAACAGCAATATAAAATGTCGCAAAATAAATATGCTAGCATTGTTAAAACGTTAACAATACCTTATCGTTTAATAAGTTTTTTTTTAATATGCAGTTTTGTTCAAACGAGTCACTTTACGTTTAAAATTAATTAAAATGAAATTTTTAGGGAGGTTAGATATTGGGCGAACAAACACAGACTAAATCTTTGAGGGCATTCAGATTTATCATTGTGGGTATTATTTGCAGTGCTCTTATATTAAGTCAGAACATAAGCTTTTCGTTTTATGATTTTAGAAATGTAGTAAAAAAGTTATTATTTTGAAGGTTTTAAGATAAAATATTGATATCAAATCTGATGCACGCAAATATTTAATGTATTTTCGAATCATGGGTGCGAACATTTAATAACTGAGACCGATTGTGGTTGAGTTCATTTGAATTTAGCCCTTCAGCAAAGCTTTACTCACGTCATTACAAGACACGCGTATGAAATATAAATAATGCAATTCAATACATCGTTCATTGTTTATTGGACTGTAAGTTACATATGCGTTTCCGCCGACCATTTACCGATCTGGTATCATAGTTTAATATTAAATGTCGTACAAGAATGTAAACTAAGAATTACCCAAATAACTAGCCAATATTCTCAATTTGCAATAAAAGTTATATTAAGATTATGTTTCCAATATCATTTTTATGCCCCCCTTCGAAGAAGAGGGGGTTTATTGCTTTGCTCATGTCGGTCTGTCGGTCGGTCTGTCGGTCTGTCGGTCTGTCGGTCGGTCTGTCGGTCGGTCCGTCCACCAGGTGGTTGTCAGACGATAACTCAAGAACGCTTGGGCCTAGGATCATGAAACTTCATAGGTACATTGATCATGACTCGCAGATGACTTCTATTGATTTAACGGTCACTAGGTCAAAGGTCAAGGTCACGGTGACCAGAAATAGTAAAATGGTTTTTGAATGATAACTCAATAACGCATACGCCTAGGATCATGAAACTTCATGGGTAGATTGATCATAACTTGCGGATGACTCCTATTGATTTTGAGGTCACTAGGTCAAAGGTCAAGGTCACGGTGACCCGAAATAGTAAAATGGTTTCCGGATGATAACTCAAGAACGCATACGCCTAGGATCATGAAACTTCATGGGTAGATTGATCATGACTCGCAGATGACCCCTATTGATTTTGAGGTCACTAGGTCAAAGGTCAAGGTCACGGTGACCCGAAATAGTAAAATGGTTTTCGGATGATAACTCAAGAACGCATACGCCTAGGATCATGAAACTTCATAGGTAGATTGATCATGACTTGCAGATTACCCCTATTGTTTTGAGGTCACAAGATCAAAGGTCAAGGTCACGGTGACCCGAAATAGTAAAATGATTTTCGGATGATAACTCAAGAACGCTTTTGCCTAGGATCATGACACTTCATAAGTACATTGATCGTGACCGGCAGTTGACCCCTATTGATTTTCAGGTCACTAGGTCAAAGGTCAAGGTCTGAGTGACAAAAATCGTATTCACACAATGGCTGCCACTACAACGGACAGCCCATATGGGGGGCATGCATGTTTTACAAACAGCCCTTGTTATATCTTAAAGGGATTCACGGATTTTTTAGACGCATTTCCTTACAAAACATTTTTCAAAAGATTTCAATAATTTGAAATGATTATAATGGCAAGGATAAGTATTTAACAAATAAGTTTGCCTTTCCCGGGACTGTTACGAGCAAACGTTTACACGCTATAAAGTATCGATTAACCCTTTTAGCGCTGGAACTGAATTTTAAAGGCCTTTGCAAACAGTTTGGATCATGATCAGACGCCACAAAACGTGGCGTCTGATCAGGATGCAAACTGTTTGCTATTCTGATAGTGGTCTTTGAAAAAAAGTGACGAAAATGATGATTTTAGAAATTCAGCAGACGACATGTTAGCAGACGACACATTTCCCAGCATGCAAAGGGTTTAAAGCGTTACACACGCTTAATTTTTTTACCATTTTCGATTGATAATTATCAATTAACGAAGATATATGTATAACATTGTTTTCTTAGTCAATAGTGTTGGTGAGCTTATCAAAATATAATGAATACATACTTCGTTTGAATCTACGATATATTTTATGTTCATTTTGGTAAATCGCGAATAAGACATTAGTTTAAACCTATTTATTTTAGCTCGATTGCGTCGAAAGCCTTAGGCTTATATAAACGCCTAAGCCTTAGGCTTATATAAACGCTCTCGAATAAGACATTAAAGAACGAGTGAAACATTCAGTTACAATGAGTAAATCACTATTAAAACGGATGTGGTGAAGCAAATCGTGTGGTTATGTAACGTTAATATACGTGCGTTCATATCGTCCAAGCAATGTCGAGTATTGATGTGTCATGTTTTTTCCAAAACAACTTTGTGAAATTCGTGTGCACTATATTTCATTATACATTTCAGTTGTTCTTTTGCTGATCATTATTCTACTTTAAAATAAAAATATTAAATATTTATACCATTGTAACTTTCAGAAGAGGTATACAATGTATCAGTGAAAATGGATGTATTACACCAATGCAAAAGTGATCTATCCAGCATGATAAGGCAACCTGGCGGCATATCAAAAGATGATTTATCAAAGAATGTTCCATCTGATTCTGGCTGTCAACAAGTGATTGTTACCGTATCCGGCAACGGACGGGTTCGTCTGACGACACAGAGGTTTCTACATCAACAACTTTTTAATTATTTACTTTGAACAGAAAACAAACATTTCATTTTAATGATAAAATATCATCGCGACACATAATTTGCGTCCATGAAAAATAATTATATTCCCAAATATGATAGTGCATGATTATTTTGTGTGTGTGGCTGAATACAAATTATTAATTACACGCCAAACAAAACACACTATTCATTCATTTTGTCGAAAGACACAACTTCCATAATGCTGAGCACGTTACGGACAGTTTATGTAAGACGATACCATACGTTCAAAACATGTCAATTGCCTTTTGTATTGTTTTAGTTTCATTGAACCTGCGATAAACATGGTTCTGTCTCTTGAATACACGACTACAACGGACAGTAAAACTACCTTGGTTCCGCTGCAGATATTGTTCCCGCCTGGTTTTCGTAAGGACGACATCATGATATCTGCGGACGGCGAGATTCGCTCCTGTATTCAAGGTAATGCGGCCTTTCACTCACAG
Source organism: Dreissena polymorpha (assembly GCF_020536995.1). Classification (NCBI taxonomy): domain Eukaryota; kingdom Metazoa; phylum Mollusca; class Bivalvia; order Myida; family Dreissenidae; genus Dreissena; species Dreissena polymorpha. Next base: position 86,148,811 of record NC_068364.1, read on the forward strand.
TTTGTTACAGCATAACTTTCAGTCATAAATTATGTATAGGTAGATTAACCATTTCCCTCTCAGAAGCAAAGTGAAAATGGCTATGTGCAAACAGCATAAGTCAAAAAAGCCTGCGAGTAACTCGCAGTCTGTTCAGGTTATATGCTGTTTGCTACTCATCAGTATCGAAGAGTTTGAAATGAAGCCTTTGAAATTGGAAAATAATAAGAAAGTTCTTTAATTTAACGTTCGGAGGGTTTACGTCAAAATACGTATCTAAGTGGTAAAAAAATAAAATGGTTTCATTAGCTCTGGCACAAAACAGGCATGAGTTATTCAAAGGTCATGATGTACTTATTTGACGATTAATTGGAAGACACTATTTTCATTTCTTTTGTTCGTGCTTCGTTGATAGGCTTAATGTTTCTCTTAAATTGTATGTGGTTATGTTTCAAAAATCTTAAATATTCCGAAATGAACACACTTAGATAGTATTTCATTTACCAAGTAAATCTCCTTTAAATACAAACACCTCGTTATGAGGATATCAACATCACACCATGACATCAGTGTGTATAATTTAATATGTATCCTGCTATTTATAGACATCTGGGATTTCGAATAAACAATACTACCCATTTGACTTACACCGTTCGTATTCACATGTATTGGTATGTTTGTAAGTTTATAGAGGATGACGTTTAGGCATGTTTTACTGAAATAATAAATTTATCTTAATACATATCATAAAACAGTGTTCTTATTACAAATACAATCAATATTCTTACATTTCGTTTAATTTCAGAAACTTCAAGCTTGTCTATGAGTTCATGCACTAGTTTTCATTCCGAAAATAGCACTAAATTAGGGTATATAGACATCGACAATTTGGCAAAGGAATCGAGTATGATCGATAACAGATGCAAACCTTGTGATGAAAATACTGACAATGAATCAAACAATCAAAGATTTTCATCATACAAACATACTCAAGAAGCTGAAAGCTTAACCGATATTTACAATCCAGACAGTGAACTTGTACACAACTCTTTAAGCGAAAGTGCGCATAATAGAAAGGGTCACAATAGAAACAGCAGTGACTACATGTCCGTTTCTAACAGAAGCAAGTTAACGGAGTCGTGTTCATCTCAAACGGACTGTAAAGGAATTGCAGACAAGTACAGCCAAGGCTTTGATGAGTGTGACGGCTTAATAAGTCTTGAAGATAACACTGTTGTTAAAGCTGATATCAATACAAATAGAGTAGGAATGGAACATTCATTGAATGATCTGAATTGGCAAACACCGACACCACTTGAGAATGACAGAACATCCGCTCCATCGAATAAAACTGACTCCACAAAAACATTGCCATGTGGCCAAAGAAAGGAAAATACCTCAATTATTGTAAACATGAAGCAATCCATCCAGAAAGGTTTCACTAAACTGCTTGACGAGCTTGACGTGATGGACCTTTGTGACCATCTGTACGAGAGGGCGGTGGTTGACTTCAAGTTTTACAGTACGATGTTTGAGCTGCATTTTAGCCGCCGAAATGTCAGAGACATCTCACGGTATCTGTTACTTCACCTGTCCAGGATAGGTGTCTGCAAGGACCGCATGATTGACGCGCTTTATGGCTCGGCGGAGTATAGATTTATACCTGTATTCTTTCCCGAGGAGAAAATATGAGTATCTTTCAGTTGCTTAAATTGATAATTGGGAAGAAACCATGACTTCTAATCTCAAATGTTTGAAAATAAAATTCAGTTTTCAATTCTTGCCTTAATGGACAGAGGGTCTTAATCAAAAGATTATCAAATAACTGGGTTATAAGGTACAAGTAGTGGTCGCATACTAAATCTTATACACATAAATAAAAAAGTAATAAATAAAAAGTACTGCTAAATATCTTTGAACAATGAATCTATACACAACACGTGCATAATGTAGACACGAAATGATTAATGAACTTTATAAATGACTGAAACATTTGTTCGTTCGCCAGGTATAATTTATTTCAAATAATATTTTTATTTTATATTTTATACATGTTATGTTAGATTACGATTCGTTTGTTTTTGTTACATTTCTTTCTTACATTCTTTTTATCAATAAACATATGTTTATTTTGTGTATGCACAGATAAACCCATGTAAACATAGATAAAAAAAATAAAAATAAATATATTTTGCTGAAAATCAATGTGTGCTTATGAAACAAAGACTAATAATTACTGAGTGTATACTTGAGTCATTGTAAGTTAAAAACATGTTCCGCGCAATTTAAGTTATACAATTGTTTACCATTGCCTCATTGATATATATGGCCATGAGCAGGCTTTGTTTTTACTATAGTTCACCAATAATGACCTGGCACTGACCTTTATGCATGAATATATTTTAGTACCGTTACGATGAATATATTTGTCTGTGTACTTAACTTACATGCATTAATCCCCATTTTTCAGATTTGTCGAAATGGAAGAATAGAGGATTTTGTACGGAGAAGTATCAATAACATGTATATACACTGTTTTCCCCCAAACTCAAAAACAAGGTTGCATAGCTGTAGAACTGAAGACCTATAACTTAATTAACGTGGGTATGCACAATTTTCTCAAATATTTATAAATTTGTATAAAATGTGTGAACAACTTATTATACATATATTTCAATATAAATTAAAATAAAAGTTAAGAAGAACACGTGTCGAAAAATGCGAAATAAGAAAGATATTTATATCTGAAATCGAAAATGTCTGTACAGTCGAATTCGCCAGCATGTATATCATGCATGTACGGTGTGAATCTAAATTAAGTTTTAGTGCAGATTCGTTCATGCTCTCTGAATTTCTGTATTTTAAAGACTTTTTGTTATTCGGATAAACAACGTTATATTGATAGGGGCATTACAATACAAAATACAAAATAGATCATGCTAATGTTGTTTTTTTTTCAGAGAAATTAACTTAAAGAGTAAACTTAATGAAACAATTGAATATCAGAAAACTCACACACATTGGACGAATTACTGTTATGAATTCACTTATATATCATATCTTATCTCATTTTATGTTAACTGTCCCGACCTATAATACACTTCATGATCTTTATAAAAATACATAATTTTGTTAGGGAAAACACATTACATAAGATAAACACCCAGACTGCTGTCGGACTTAATATGTTTGATGTAATAACTTATCCAAATAAAATAAAGATATCATTGTTAAGGGAAATATACACACGTAGCGACAGTAATTTAACAATCCTGGTTGGTTCAATGTTTAATAATAAAACATCTTTATACATAGGAAAGTCCGATTTTGTTTAGATAAAAACAACGATTAAAGAACGCTATGAGATCTAAGTTTTTAATTATTTTAAGTGTTTATCTACTTTCGAAATAAGTCGACATTTTAACACGCCATTGTTTTATAAGGAATTTTAATCTTGATACTACGCCTCTTTTTTTCAGCTCCGTATGAGGGTGGGATCAGATTTGTTAAAATGTCCTTATTTTAGAAAGATTATAGATTGACTCAGTAATCTGTGGAAAAATAATTAATAATTTTATCGATTATGAAGGCCTTACTACCTGTAAACATACATTACAGAAACGAAGCTGTTTATATTGATCATTAAGTTCACGAATATGGCACCGCATTGCTCTGCTTTTCTAAATGATACATGTATGTTATGAGAGGAACAACATAGCTATATATAATTGTTTTGTAAAAAATCCTAGTGTGCAAACATCAATAGAACGTTTTGAAATTCGGCTGTTGACCTAAAACTGTCAAGGCCATTTATACAAAGCTGTTATGGTATGACTGTATGCGATTTTCGTGCACGGTTTCAACTCGTAATTTAATACCCATCTTTTGTTGAAAATTGGCAATGATCTGCCGTTCCGTTAAATATCAAAATATCTATTTTGCTTTTAAGCAAGGTAATCTGTCAAGGAACGTACTTGACATGTATTTACATACAATTTGATTGGTTTGTTTGTCAGCCAATCAACGTTTGTTGACTCATTCCTTCCTTCAAAAGCGTTAGTTTGAATGCATATGAATTAAAATATTTGAATCCAACAAATCACCGGTTGCACTGTATTTAGTTCAATTACTTGTTTTAATATCGATTTACCTTAAGCGGCAGCAATCTATAATAAGTAGATGCATGGCTTTAAGCCAACCGTTATTGTAAATTTTTTTAAAATTAAAGCCACACACCTTGAAATGAAATGCATGTTAATAATACATATGGATTCAATTTGAAAGTTAGCAAAATTGTCATTTAATCTTTAACCTAGTTAGCAAGTACTTTATTATTATTTTTTTAAATTTTATAACCGAAAGTAGGATTCCTATACGTATACGTCTATTTTAACAAACGCGATTATTTTTAAGTTTTAAAGTGCAAAAAGACGGATTGCTACCTTGTAACCACCAGATATATTTCAATTGGCATATATACAATTAAATCTATAGCCTAGTCAGCAAGAAATTTATTATTTTTCAAACGGTACCGCTTTTAAATACGAAAGTAGGATTTCTAGACGTAATACGTCCATCTCAACAAACGCGATTATTTTTAAGTTTTAAAGCGCAAAAAAACGGATTTCTACCTTGTAACCACCAGATATATTCTAATTAGCATAGATAAAACATGTATCTTATTTATATATACTTTCATTTCAGGGTGTGTGGTTTTAATCTTTTCATCATCACCCCGCCTATTTCTCGTTTCTTACCCTTTAAGCGTTTCGGTCAAATATTTTGCCGCACGAGTATGGATGAATTGAATATTTATAATAAGTGATTTTTTTTAGTTCCTGTTAAAGTGTAGAGTGCTTTAATAATTTATATACATTTGATTAATATTAAATCAGATGGATCCATTGGCTACGAAATTGTAACAATATAGTGATGTTGTATATTTACAAATATTTAAGTGAAGGTTTTGTGGTTAGTTTATGTGGTTACAAATATCATACTTGAAAATAAACATACGCTCCTACTTAAATTTGTGTCATAATTTATTGTTTTTCCTTTACCAGTAGTATGTGAAACGACTAATATATAGATAGACTATTAGATAAAAAACAACAACAAAATAATGTAGGATTCTCAGACATTTTAAGTTGCAAATTCCTAAATTCCTAAGGGTGCCCCCCACCCTCCGATTTTTAAATGTTCAATTACAAAATGCCCTCTTATACACAATTGCTTGATAGAGGCATTCGTGAAAGCAAATGATGGAATAAACAATATTAACACAAATGTTGTTATCTCCCATAAGAAAACCAGAAAATACCAATAATGGTCGAAAGTCACTTTGGGAAAATACTTTCAAAAAATAAAGACATAAATGAAATACAAAATGTTAGCATAAAGTTCTTTTTCCTGACGTTTCCTCGATTGAAAAAATAGAAATAGACTTAAGTTTCACGGCAAAAATTTGAAGTTTTATTTTCAGTTGCATAGGTACCCAAATGTGTACACATAAATTTGGCGTAACCATGCTACAATCGACAATTTTAGATTTTGCATACATTTATTTAAATGTCTTATGTGTATGAAATTCTCATAGACTTTTTCAATGATGCATGACATGTAGTACATCGTTTGTAAACGAAAGCGATCGGGCCCGGAATAGTTCACATTGATCGGTTCATATGATCACCTACGTATTGATATTCAGAATAACACACTAATAGTTCAATTGTGCAAACGTTGGTTTACATATGTAAATGATCGATACTTCATAATCAACTCATACCGTAACAAACTATGTACATGTGTACATTGACAAATCAGGAAGTAATTACTCATCAAAGCCTTGAATTTGAAACTTTTTCTATAGTGTTGTAGACAGGGTACTTTGGAATTGGGAAATAAATGGACTCATTCACACTTTTTTATGCATCTACATATATTTTTAAAATGTCACCTAATTAGAAAAGTCTTGCGTAGGTGTTATAGCCAAAAACTTATAAACAAATAGTTTGACGTCGCGGATATTATTAAAAATAAAAATTTCGAAACATATCTTATGATTTTGACCTAATTATCGTAGTTTTACGCGCATAGTGATGTGACCGATCGGGGTAACGAAGTACATTAGCTTTCTTATACCTTAAGAATCATAAATACACTAACGATTGGGATACTGCCGAGCACGATTGCCCATTCGAGTTTGCATGTTTGATTGCTCATTAATAACAATGTATTTTTGGTGCCGTGTGTCTTCCGTACGACATGACAAAACACCACTTAAACTTCGCGACGACGGAATATTTTGTAATTAAAAAGTAGATACTTATTTCATAACCTAAACACAGGACGATTGTGTCTTGATCAAATCTAGAATCTAAAAAGAATGAGTTGAGTTTCCTATTGACGTACTGCACGTCAAAGGGTCGAACCTTACATGCAAACCATAATTGACCGGTAATTAATACTAACAATACCCCTATGGAAGGGTAAAATTGTGGTAAACAGTTGGCCATGGTAAAATTGTCGACAAATACTGTCCTATTTTAAGGCAATCGACGGAAAAGGGCAAGCAAACACTAAATATGACATCGCACTTACCAGTGAAATAATGAACACAACACCGAACTTCGAAGTGCATTATTGAACACAACAATGCAACATACATTGCAATAAAGCACACATCAACGCACGAGCAATGCAATGCTTCAAACAACACCGCACCACGCATTTCAGTAATGCAAACAACACCGCGACACGCATTTAAATAATGCATACAACACATCATCGCGCATTACAATAATAAGCATAACACCGCAAAACAAATTGCAATAAAGCACACATCACCGCAATAATGCATACAACATCGCACTCCGCATTGCAATAATGTACGCAACACCTCACTACGCATAGTAATAATGCATGCAACAACGCATTACACACAGCAATAATGCAAACAACTCCATACTATGTATTGAACTAATACACACAATAGCGCGCTACAAATTACAATAATGGTCTTAAACCCGTGCTATACATAGACAAAATGCACTCAACACCGCTCCGCGAAATGTTAAGTTATTGGATCCTCTAGCTGAAGCTCAACCTGTAGCCGCCCACATTTCGAGTCACATGTATGGTGCGATGATCCGTGTGCAATGAACCAAATTAAGTATAACGTTTTTGAACATACGATATAGCGGGCGAATAGGAAGCGTTGTCTTTTAAAATAGGAACTAAAATATGCATATACGAGTCAGGTATAAGGAAATCACCGACTATTTTGAAAACAGTTAATTGCAAAGAATGCTGTTAAATTTGCTGGTTACTGCAGGATATTTTTTTTAAAGATTTAAATACATCAACAGGTATTTGTTTTTTCCTTGTTCTTTTATGCTGCATTTTGCTCATACTGCTTTTGATTATGCAGGTACATCCTATTTTTAGATTTATTATTATGCCCGCGAAATTATGCATTTTGTGTCTAATAAATATTTTTTATTTTGCACAGACGTTTAAATTATTGATAATTGGCTAAAATCTAAAAGGTTTCATGCATAGAGATTATTAAAAAATGACCAATGCAAACATTTAATAACATTTAAGGAAATAGGTTTCTATTTAGTTTTGGAGACTTATAAACAATACTTTAAGGTAGCACAATGCTACAAACGTAATTTTCCTAGATATAAACCAAGTGACCAGTTCCTACACGTCGCACTATGTCTGACATGATTTACACGAACTTCAAAATCGATTTGAATGTTTTCTAAATGCTACCAGTTACGACATTATGTGTGAATTATGAATAATACATTTCAATAAACTGCACAATGTTTATTGAACGTTAACCTTTATATAAGTCTTCGCGTATTATTTAACGAACTGTTATCACTGTGTTATATTGCATGATGAAGAAGGTAAACGAAGCTTTATTGTATACAAATAACTAGCCGATATACGCCGTTTTGCTGATAGTTTATGTTGACGCCTTCACTGAAATAGCTTAAAAGGATTGTTTCACATAATTATTTGTTAATGTTTGAAAATGCACTTTAAGACAAAACTTGAATATTTGAATAGTTTGAAATGCTTATAATTGCAAGACGACATGCTAAGCAAGCAAATGTTTCCAGGTTTGGAACCCGGGACATTTCCGAGCAAAAGTTTACACGCTGCCAGTGCAACACTCATGCTTTTTATATATTTGAAACACTATTTTAGTAATACAGGTATTTTCCGAATAACTACTAAAACTGTTTAGTTGTTTAAATATTTTTTTTAAATAATTGTGTTACACTGTGAGTCAGTTTCTTTAGAATGCGTTCAAAATTCTTATACGATTGGTGAGTAACCAGTCACCTGCTGACGGATGTGGTAAGTATGTCGTGTAGAAATGTACTCTCAATTTGGGCGTATTTATTGAAAACTAGATAATTGGGTGACAACAAATTATAAAGTTATCCGCGGCCTACACATTCGTTGATGTGGCTTATACTGCAATACAATACTGTAGCGTAACAAGACAAGTGAACATTAGATCGTATATATGTGGAGTGAAAGTAGTATGATTGTCCTTCGTATTTATTTAACGGTTGTCTATGTTATACATGCTTCTAAACGGAAGCGTATTTACCAACAATTTGCACGTTTATATCTTTGATATGAATGCATTCCAGATTTGCTTTTTGTCACGATATTTGCTATCTCTATCGATGAAATAAGTGGGATCCCAAACACACTTTTAATGTACTATATGTTTTAATGCAAAGTATTTCAACTTTGAAGGTTGGTTACCTTGAAATACTAAGTAATTTTTCTTATAAGTATGTATCGTTTTTTATTGTTGTCAATAATACGTCAAACATGGGCTCCCAGAACAAGTGGTAATTTCACAGTACTACATTCGTTGATAGTATACTTCACTATACGTATCAAGTTAACTAGCTGGCCAGTATGCTTAAACGTACTTATTAGGTTGGTCAAATAAATAAAACTTGAAGTGACAGTGATATTCTCTTTCATGATACATCTACATATATTTATTGAATGGTAAAGTGAGTATATATATAATACCGATAACTTCGTAACTTTCAGAGGACGTCAGAGGATGTCCACAATCTGTTGGTGACAATGGATGCTTTACACCGATGCAAAAGTGACTTTTATCGTTTGCCGGGCCTACGTGACGACCAATTAAAAGCGGATTTATCAACTTCTTGTCCACCTTATATTGGCTGTCAACAGTTGCTTGTTAACGTATCGGGCAAAGGACATGTTCGACTGACGACACAGAGGTTTTAACATCAACAACCTTTTAACTATTAGCATTGAATAGGAAACAAATACCATTTTAATGTTTAAATATTATTGTCGCATTTTTTTGTTCACGTTCATAAAAAATAGATTAAAAAATATTATCAAGTATAAAGATTAGTAATTTTTAGCTGAATGAATATTAATTAAACGCCAAATAAAACACAATATTCATACAACTTGTCGAAATACAGCTTCCACAATATTTAGAGCGTTACTGTATAAGTATATGGAAGACGAGAACGTTTATTGAAAACATTTCAATTGCTTGTTGTTTTGTTTTAGTTTCCTCGAACATGCGATGAAGATTGCTCTGTCTCTTGAATACACTACTACATCGGACAGTAACATTACCTTGTGCCCGCTGCAGATATTGTTACCAACTGGTTTTCGTAAGGACGACATCGTGATATCTTCGGACGGTGAGATTCGCTGCACTATTGAAGGTAATGCGGTGTTTCAGAGTTTGTTATAGCATAACGTCCACTCATGTATTAGATATCGATGGATCAAATTGGTATTATGACAAAACCTTGGGACAAACATGCATGTGATATAACAAGATCATTATGTACTCATTGTAAGGACGTTGATAAGCTTAACGTATCTTTAAGATAATGTGCTGTTACGTTTCAGCAGTCTTTAATACCCTGACATATACACAGCACGAGATTAGGTTATTTACCAATTAACTCTAATTTCATCGAAACACGTCATTATGAGGATACCAATATCACTAGATGACATTAGTTTGTATATGTATCGTGATATAAATACACCTCCGGGATTTCCTGTTTACAATACTACGCAATTCAATAATTATGTGCTTATTCAAATAAACATAACACTGCTATGATTGTCATTTTCTAGAGAATGGTACGTTAGCATGTTTCACTGTATTAATATATTTTTCTTAGTATACCTAAAACATTTTTTCTCATAACAGTTACAATAAATATTTTCCAATTTATTTTAATTTTAGAAACATCTAGCCTGCCTGTAGATAAACACACCAGACTACATTCCGTAAACAACACTCGCTTAATTGATACAAACATCAAAAGTACGGAAAAGGAAACTTACATGATTGCTGAAACATTGAAAATATGTGACGAAAACACTGACCAGGAAGTAAAAACTGAACGGTATACATCTGAAACATACACCCAAGGAGCTTGCATTAGTTTCGATATTGACAATGCAGACAATGAAATTGCAAACAACGCTGATTTTACCGATGGTGCGCAGAACAGAAAGGGTCACAATAGAAACAGTAGTGACTACATGTCCGTTTCGAACAGAAGCAAGGTCACGGATTTGTGTCTTTCACATATTGACTGTAGAAAAATTGCAGAGAATAACAGCCAAGGCTTTGATGTGTGTGACGGCTTAATCAGTTTTGAAGATAACTCTGTTGCTAAAGCTGATATCAATTCAAATAGATTAGGAATGGAACATTCATTGAACGATCTGAATCGAATAACACCGACATCAACACAACCACAGAATCACAGATCATCCACTTCATCAAATGAAACTGACACCGCCAGAAAGTTATCAGGTGGCCAGGCAAAGGAGAAGACCTCAATTGTTGCAAACATGAAACAATCCATCCAGAAGGGTTTCACTAAACTGCTTGATGAACTGGACGTAATGGATCTGTGTGACCATCTGTACGAGAGTGCGGTGGTTGACTTCAAGTTTTACAGTACGATGTTTGAGCTGCACTTCAGTCGCCGACATGTCAGAGACATCTCACGGTACCTGTTGCTCCATCTGTCCAGGATAGGTGTCTGCAAAGACCGAATGATTGACGCGCTATATGGCTCGGCGGAGTATAGATTTATACCAGTATTCTTTCCTGAGGAGAAAATATGAGTCTCTTTCAGTTTATTAAATTGATCATTGGGAAGGAACCATGAATTCCAATCTCAATTGTTGGAAAATAACACGCAGTTTTAAATAATTGCCGAAATGGATAGAGGGGCTTACTGAAAAAAAAAACGATTATAAAATAACTAGATTATTAGATACAACCATTGATCGCATACTAAAGCTTATACACATAAAGAAAATGGTTATAAATAAAAAGTACTGCGTAATATCGTATCGCTACACAATAAATCTATATACAACATGTTCGTACTGTAGGAAATGTGAAAGTGAACTTTTCAGTTTTTGTTTGACTCAGACATTTGTTCGTAAGTCTAGATTATTTTAATTGAATTTAATTTTATTGTATATTTTTAATTTCACGCTATTGTTATTATTACGATTCTTTAGTGTTTTGTTACATTTTGTTTCTTATATCATTTTTATCAATAAACATATTTGTAAAGTGTGTTTTGTGTATGAATTGTTTTGTGTTTGCATGTATATATGGCAATGAGCAGGCGATGTTAAGCTATAGTTCACCAATATTAACCTGGCATTAACCTATATGCGTGAGTATATGAAAATATCGTTACGATAAATATATTTGTCTTCGTACTTTACGCACATGAATTAATCCACGTTTTCCGAGATTGATCAAAATGGAAGAATTCAAAAAGTACCATAACAACAGTATTTTGGAAAAGAATAGAGGATGTGGTACGGAGAAGTATCAATTACACTTATATAAACTTTTTTCCCGAAATGCAGAAACAAGATAGCATTACTTAAGTAAAATAACAGGGCACCTATAATAAGGTTTATAAAGTAGCCTCAGGTTCAATAGCATATGCACTTAAACCCCACCTTAAACACTTGTTTCGAAAGATAAAAAAGTTTTTTTTATTGACTTTTTATTCTAAGAACGCAAGTCAAATTTATTTTGTGATATTTAAAGTTATTCTGAAAATAACGACAGTCCCGACCTTATCGTGATGACAGATTTTAAAAAGGCTTTGTATACCTTATATTTTAAATATATTGAACACTTGTAAGGATTGTTTTTACTTTGGAACCTTTTTTAAAGGTGTGTTTTCTTAACGAAAGCATCTGTACTTAATGGGTTCATTTCGGGCAGTATCTTAATAGGCCGCGGGTCAAAGACAATGAGACCCTATATCTGCTAACATACTTATTTTATGTGAAGAGATTCAAACAAATAAGAAATAACACAGAGAACATATAATATGCATTACTTTTGGGGGTACAGAATGAAAGAAAAGCGCAGTTTAATTATTATACGCATTATTATTGTTAGATTGCTCAGAACAATCCCTAAATTGATCTTTAAATTGTCTGTATGAATTTTCTTTATGTCAGGACGCTTAGGTAATTTCTGCAAAACAAACTTTAAAATACACCTCTCGTTCACAAACACATATTAAAACCTTCGTGGGGTATATCAATATTTTAATTGTTATGCATTTGTTTGATGTCGACCTGATAAACATTCATGCTAAAATTAAATGTTTTTGTAATGAAATGCTAATGCTAAGTGAAAACGAAATTAAACAATTTAATATCAGAAAACTCACACAAATTGGAAGAATTTCTGTTGTAAATTCATTAATTTAAATTCACTCATGTATGATATATTAACTCATTTTATGTTAATTTTCCGACCTATACAAGGAACATACTTAATGATCTTCATATAAAAGATCTTCAATTTGTTTTGTAAGACAAATAACATAAGATCAACACGCACACTGCTCTACCGAAATGCGGTATGGTCGGACTAATTATTTTGATGTAATTGCATATTCAAAAATAAAATAAAGTTATTATTGTTAAGGGAGATATACACACGTAGCGACAGAAACTTTACAGTCCTGGTTTGTTCAATGCTAAATTATTTAACATATTTAAATGACGGAAGGATCAGATTTGTTAAAATTGTCTTTATTTAAGAAAGATCATAGAGTAACCTGTAGAAAAATAATTTTATCGACTATTATGGCCTTACTACAGGTAAACAATACATTACAGAAACAAAGCTATTTTACTGATCATTAAGTTCACCGCGCTGTCCTGCTTTTCTAAATGCTGTGTATTCAATGAGAGTAACGGCAAAGCCATATATGACTGTTTTGTAAAAAATCGAAAGTGCAAACATAATCAGGACTTTTTGAAATTCAAGAACATAATAGAAATGTATTTGTTAACAAATATTTTATATCAATAAGGAAAATAGCATGCACTGATTTTAGACAAGGATAGATAAGCATATTAACTGTTTTTGATGAACATGATACACAGGACTGCGTGTACCCTATAAAACATATCAGGAGTCGATTACCTGTATTTTTGTTAAATTACAAAAATGTTAATTGCACATGTTCATAACTGTTTTTCATCTGTCCTTAGGAGACATATTAGTATTGATTTATTCGCGGTAGTTATATAAGCAAAAACAGAAAACTTCTGTATACTATATCTGGAGATAATGCAGTATATTTTCATGTGCAATTGAAGCAAAAGTATCCAAAATATATATGATCTAAGCAAAATTATAACACATATCTTGTAATATATGCAACAAGTCTATAGTCCCTGATTTGAAAAATGAATTGGTAGTATTTCTGATGTTCACCTCACAACGCATAGAGGTTTATTCGAAATGGCGAAAGTGTAAACAATTATTACATTAAATAGCTCACAATTTTGGCAAATACCGAAAATTAAAACCATGTTGATCAGACTGTCAAAATTTAAAGCCAAATCAATTAACCCAAATAATTTATGCAGAATGAACCATTATAATGAAACAATTCAATTATTCATCATTATGTATAGAGGATATTGCAGAATTATACTCCATTAATTTATCATTGATTCTTAAATTATTGACACAATTATGAATGTTTTAAATACAAAGTTCTTAATATTCCTATTCAATTCTTCAATTTTGAACAAACACAGAAGCGGATCTGCAGCGAAATTGAATAGGTTGCGAAGCTGAGATCTATTAACAAACATGTGTATGTATAAATCTTGGTTGAGAATAAAAGTATTCACGGACTTTCAATGTCAGTTGTTTACCTTAATATTTCAAGGTCACTAATACACAGCTGTTATGGTATGACTGTATGCGGTTTTCGTGCACGCTATCAACTCGTAATTGAATATCCATCTTTTGTTAAAACTTGGCAATGATCGGCCGTTTCATTCTTCATACTATTTAAGCATGGTAATCTGTCAAGGGATGTCTTAACATGTATTTACATAAAATTGAATAGGTTTTCTTACCAGCCAATCGACATATGTTGACTCATTCCTTCCTGCAACAGAATCAGTTAAATGCATATGAATTAATTGATATTTAAATCCAACAAATCACCGTTTGCGCTGTAATTAGTTGAATTGCTTGTTTTATATTGATTTACCTTAAGCAACAGAAATCAAGTTAAGTTCGCATTGGCGTAATGGATATTGTGTTAGCCTAGCGATCTGGAAGTAATGAGTTCGTTCCCCGATTGAGGAGCGTTCTCTAGATCTTCCCCAATGACACCAAGTACTGGTTATATGCCCAGAAAACGGACTCGAGAGCGTTTCTATAATTATGCATGAGGCTTTCGATGCAATCGAGCTAAAATAAATAGGTTTAAACTAACATAAATCAATGCGAAGAGGATGCATGGCTTTAAGCCAACAGTTATGATACGATTATTTTTTTTATCAATTTATTTATCATCACCACGCCGTTTTCTCGTTTCTAACCCTTAAAGCGGTTCGGTCAAAACATTTTCGGTACATGTACGAGTATGGATGTATTGAATCAGGTATGTCTTATACACATACCTGATTGAATGCTAATAACAAGTGATTTCTTTTGTTCCTGTTATAGTGTAGGGGCTTAAATCCCTTATATTCATTTCATTCATATTTAATCAGGTATCCATGGGCTAAAGAATTGTTACAATAGTGCTGTTGTGTATCTACAATTATTTTAGTGAAGGTTTGTTGTGGTTATCAATATACTTGAAAATAAACATACGCTCCAACTTGAATTTTTTGTCATTTAATGTCTTTTCCCATACCAGCAGTATATTAAACGACTCGATGTATATTGCACAGTTATCTTTCAATATTTCAGATGACTTTTGTTTATGACATTTTTAAGTTTTGTTCTTAATTTGCATACGTTCAAGTGCCTTTGTTTCTGCATCCACAATCAAATTTTAAGAAAAAATAACCGCATTATTAACGATTCGCAGACATTGTAAGACATGAAAAACCCTAATGTTGTTTTCCCCCATTTTTAACGATATAATTAAACAATTTCTACTTATGAATAAAAAATTTGATCAGAGAACACTAGTTTGGTATATATGTATACATAAATGTCGTATGGATGCATTCATTAAATCAAATGAGGTGAAAAAGTGAAATAAACCATACAAACACATAAATGTTTTTATCTCCCCTTAGCAAAACAAAAATACCAACTTTTGTCGTAAGTCACTTTAAAAATATTGTTTGAAGATAAAGGCATACAAAATATACTTACGTTTCACGGCAAAAAGTTTAAGTTAAATCTTCACTCGCAAAGTTACTCGAATTTGCACAAAAACATTTGAAGTTACCATGCTTCAATCGAAAATTTAAGATATTGCATACATTTATTAAAATACGATTTTGATATGGAATTCTTATAGACTTCTTACAATGATAAATAACATGTAATATATCATTTGTAAGCAAAAACGATTGGGCACGACCTGGTTAACGAATCGGGCACGAATCGGTTCATATGCTCACCTACGTATTGATATTCAGAATAGAACAAATAGTTTCCATATTAAATAGTTCAATGCAAACGTGCATTTAGCTTTGTAAATGATCGATCCTTCATAATCAACTAATAATGTAACAAACAATTTGTTAACGTGGTGCATGAACCTATACAGATCAGGAAGTAATTGCGCAACAATACCTTGGAATTTAAACCCCGTTTTCTATAATGTATAAGACAGGCAGGGGATTTTGGAATTGTAAAATAAATAAAGTTGTTCAGCAAGATGCTACATTCGACTTTTAATGCTGGAATGTTCATTAAAACCCAAGTCATGACGATTGGGCAAAGTATCAACATTAAAATATACATTTTGCATAAAAAGAAATGAGTTGAGTTTCCTATGGGAATACTTTCTGTCAAAGAGCCGAACTTTATATGCAAACCATAATTGACCCGTAATTAATACCAACATAACCCCTATGAAAGGACATAACTGTGATAAACAACTGACCATGTAAAAATCATCGACAAATCTTGTCCTGGTTTAAGGCAATCGACGGAAAAGAACAGGCAAACACTGCCCATGACATCGCACTAACCATTGAAACAATGAACACCACCACATTACGCATTGCAATAATGCATATGATTGATAGATTGATTGATTTTTATACACCGCACTTCGCAGTGGAATACTGGAGTGACAACGCAACACGCATTGCAATAAAGCACACATTACCACACGAACATATCAAAAATGCAGACAATACCTTACAACGCGTTTTAATAATGCCTACAACACATCACCGCGCATTGCAATAATGTGCATACCACCGCAAAAAAATAATTGCAATTAAGCACACATTATCGCAGTATGTATTGCAAGAATGCATAAAACATCGCACTCCGCATTGTAATACGGTTCGCAACACCTCACTACGCATAGTAATAATGCACGCAATAACGCACTATACTTAGCAATAATGCAAACAACTCCACACTATGTATTGAAATAGTTCACACAACAGGCGTTACGAATCACCATAATGCTCACAACAGCGCAGTGGCGCACTGCGCATATATAAAATGCACCCTCACCGCACCGCGAAATGTTAAGTTATTAAATCCTGTAATCTTTGCTGAACCTGTATCCGATAATATGTCGAGTCACACGTATGGTACGAGGATCTGTGTTCGATGAATCAAATTAAGTATAACGTTATCTAAAATACGAGCCAGCGAGCTAAAAGGAAGTGTGGTTTTAAAAATAGAAATTACAATAGGCACTTGCAAGTCAGATTTAAGGAAACCACCGATTATTTTGAATACAGTTATTTGATAGCCTATTGTAAAATTTGCTGGTTACTGAAGCATTTTCTAAGGATTTGAATACATAGCTAACTTTAAAAGGTATTTGTATTGATCAATGTTTAATAATGTTGAAATTTGTTTATAATGCTTTTGATTATGCAGGTACATCATATTTTGAGATGTATTATTATGCCTGCGAAATTATGCATTTTGTGTCTTAGAAATATTTTTGAATTGATCAAACGTTTAAATAATTGATACTTGGCTGAAATCTAGAAAGCTTAAAGCAAAGAGATTATTACGTTTTAAGGATATAGGATGCATTGTAGTTTGTTTTTAGTTAGTTTTGGAGTCTTAAAAAATCCTTAAATGCTGCACAATGCTTAGGCTATACTTGTTAAAACGTAAACGAAACTATTTCGTGAAATAAGCATTTTTTGGCAAACAAGAATGCATTTACGTTTGAAATTTATTGAACTTACGATTGGAATTGCATTAAGATATTTGACAAATTAACTGAGAAACATTTTTGGAGTCACCCAGATTATTTATAAAATGGTATGAGATTTTATTTATTTACAATGCACATTAACTACGAAGAACGTACGCAAATCGTTGTATGATGTTGGAAATGAAGAAAAATGGATGTCTCTTCTTGATGTTTGTAAGACAAAATTATGAACGTTTAATCTAATTCATTTCAATGTTATGTGTTATTGCAAATCATTACCATGCTTTAACTGAGATTGATTGTGGTTGAGTTCATTTAAATTAGTGGATTGGTCATACGAATAGCCCGCTAGACTTAAAAGAAAAAAAACATACTTAAGTCAAGTTGAGTGTGATACACACGTAATTTTCCTTGATGTTAACCAAGTGACCGCCGCAATATGTCTGATATGCTTCACACGAACGTCAAATCGATTTGAATGTTGTCCCAAATGCTACCAGTTACGGCATTAGGTGTGAACTATGAATAAATAATACATTTCAATAAACTGCACAATGTTTATTGCATGTTTATCTGCATATAAGTATTCGTCCAGTATTTAACGATTTGTTATCACCGTGTTATATTGCATGATGAAAAAGGTAAACGAAGCTTCATTGTATGAAAATTACTAGCCTATATACGACGAATTGCATTATAGTTTATGTTGACGACTTCACTTAAATAGCTTAAAGGGATTTGTTCACATAATTACTTTTTATGCTTGTAAATTCACTTTTCGACAAAACTTGAATATTTGAATAGTTTGAAATGATTATAATTGCAAGACGAAATGTTAAGCAAACAGGCTTGTCTTTCCCAAGTTTCGAACCCGGGACTATTCCGAGCAAAAGTTTACACGCTACCAGTGCAACACTCATGCTTTTTATATATTTTATTTTATTATTTTAGTAATACAGTTTTTTTTCCGAATAACTACTAAAACTGTTTTAGTTCTAAAAATTTTTTTTTTTAAATAATTGTGTTACACTGTGAGTCAGTTTCTTTAGAATTCATTCAAAATTCTTATACGATTGGTGAGTAACCAGTCACCTGCTGACGGATGTAGTAAGCAGGTCGTGTAGAAATGTACTCTCAATTGGGGCGTATATATTGAAACCAGATAATTGGGTGACATCTAAATGATAAAGTTATCCGCGGCCTACACATTCGTTGGTGTGGCTTATACTGCAATAATATCTTTACTGTAGCGTAACAAGACAAGTGAACATTAGATCGTATATATCTGACGTGGAAGTAGTATAATTGACGATCGTATTTATTTAACGGTTGTCTATCTTATACATGCTTCTAAACGGATGTGTATTCACCAACCATTGGAACGTTACTATCTTCGATATGAATACATACCAGAGTTGCTTTTGTCACGATATTTATCTCTTTCGATGAAACAAGTGGGATCCCAAACACACTTGTAATGTACTACATGTATATGTTTTTAATGCAAAGGTTTTCTACTGTGAAGGTTGCTTTCCATTAAATACTTATGTCATTTTTAGATGGTCGCTTTAGCGACCGTCTAAAGTGCTTGATGTGAAATTCAGGTCGATACGGCCTAGGTATGATTAACCCAATACCCGCTTGCGTATCCGCGCAAGAAAGAGTTGTATAATTTATGCAAGAGGTTTGAGTTCTCCAATTATGTGTATTCACAAATGGAAACATTATATTAATATCGTGTTACATTCAATATTTTCGAACGGTGTTTTATAGAAAAGAATCAATAAACAATGATCGTATTGTACGTGTCGCGGAGGAGATTGTTTATGAATGATTAAAATAGTCCACTTTCTGCTGCGTCTGCGTGACGTAGTATTTTCGCTCAGCTCATTCATAACTCTGCGGCTGGCGATAAACAAAGGGGAGTCCGGGTGGGAATAAGATAGTTGTGGGAACAGGAATGGGACACGTGATCCACTTCTCTGTAGCCCAGCACTGTCCCAACTGAGCTCGTCAGCCCGTTCGCATCTGCACTAGGCTTTTAATATTTTAAAATGCGTAAACAAATAAAATTCAAAGAAAACACGTACATAATTATATATTTTCGCCCGATAGAAAAACATTTTTGAGAAGCTCACACTAGCATTAACACGTATTAATTGTATTTACAATATTATATTGTTTTGTCGACAAAATTCACTTTAGTTTTTAAATCCTCCCAAAACGCAGCCGTTTCTCTTTCGCTTCTGTTAATAGGGTAATCGATAAAGGCATTTTGTTGCAAGAGCTGTAAAGCCTCAGAAAGATCTCGCGTTGAGTCGAAATCGTATAACATGGTCTATGCTATGGCCTTCCATCTGTTATTTGTTTCTTCATTCGCTATATGAGCAGCTATATTCCACTATAAACTTTCTCACGCAAAAAAATAACTCGACTTGCGTGAATAGATTTTGTCTTGATACAAAGCGGCAGTCCATCCAGAATGTCGTCATGCACAAATACGAAATATTCCAGCTCAATGAGTTTTGGTTTAAGCGTTTCCAGTAGGAATTCACGAGCGTCTTCCTCGTAGATAATTGTCGCATTTGAATCGAGGAGATTCCAAAGAATCTTCTAGATTCGAGTGTCCGTTTGATGTTTTATCTTTGCTGTACCTAACGTAGTACCACTATTGAATCTTCCATCTCAACCGATGGGTAAGTGACGCAACGATGGTATTAATGACGAAATAAAATAAGATTTTAACTAAAGCAATAAACCATGATCTGTACGAATTTAAAGAAATGTATCTAATTATAGTCATTGTAAATGCTCTTAATAATATTAATATTAATTAATAATATATATATATATATTTGTATTAGTGAATAACCGCACCTGGTTGAATTATCGAATTGGTTAACCGTAAATATAGACACACAACAGACAGATGTGGCTATAAACGTCTTCTGGTTAATAGTAAAATCCGACGAGTAGAAACATGCGATTTCGCGCTCGACTTGACACCCGATCATTTCTTAATTTTGAAAAGAATTTTAAAACAACAGTTCTGACCGTATGTACTATTTGAGAGAAATTAAGTATAATAAAAATTGGTGTAATATATGCTCAGTTTTTAATAATATACATACATGATTTTTAAAAAGGAAAAAATAACGATGTCATCATTTCATTTTTTACGTTTATGTTGGACAGATCTAGTCTGTGTGACAAATAGTCTGTTTTTGTGATGGTATCTTTAAACGTACATTATACATAATACATGATAAAGTACACTGTTTTTAGACACTGCTTCACACTTTTATTATTCAATGTGTAAAGTAGCCCTAGTAAAATATTGGCATATTATTCAATGTGTAAAGTAGCCCTCATTTGGATCAAAACGGAGGCAATTTTAATTAGGCAGTGGACATAATAATAATATTATAATAATAATTAATCTTTATCATTAATAAACTCAAATGTATTACCTCATTTCAGATGATTTTATTTCATACCAATTTTACAAAAAAAACCAACAACAAACAACATCATTTCTATAAATGACAACACAATAACAAATCCTATCATGGAATAATATATAAATATTTATTGTATGCTTTCCGGTGGTTTATAGAGAAATATCAGTAAATGAAAACTGATAATTTCACTGTTTCAAACAGTGATAATTATCAGTGAAAATTGTCGATAATTCTCACTGTTTACTGTGAAATGACGTGATTTTTTGACGAAATGACGGCATTATCCCAGCGAAATTCTTAAGTTAAACTCTTAAACAATGTAAATAAACGGTGAAAAAAAGCATAAAATAAAAAGATTTATATTTTTCTATTTATGGATGTTAAACCTTACAAACGCTTTATTATTATTTTATTTACGATCAATTACTTTCTATAGATAAATATATATATTCTTTAAAAAATGTCTAAGTCATTAGTGTTGGTTTGCTTGTTAAAAAAGCATTCATTTTTTGTGTGATCTTTGACATTTGTTTTAAATTGTTATTTCGCCAATAATGAACTAGAAATGGCGCGGCAGAGGCCGACACGTATCCCCATGCCGCATGTTTGACCCAGGGGCGCCCCAGGGTTGGTAATAAGTCAATTCATAGTTGAGATTGACCGTTTTGTCATAAGAGAAGTTCAGTATCAGTAAGAAGTGAATCGGTGGAGGCGCCACAGGGTTGGTAATGGGGCCATTCATAGTTGAGATTGACCGTATTGTCAATTAAGAAGTTCAGTATCAATTAGAAGTGAATCGGTGTAGAAATGAAGAAATTATAGTAAAAGGCAATTTTGGGTGGGTGTGGCCTATGTTGGCGGGGCGCTCCAGGGTTGGTTATGGGGCCATGCATAGTTGAGATTGACCGTATTGTCATAAAAGAGGTTCAGTATCAATTTGAAGTGAATCGGTGTAGAAATGAAGAAATAATAGTAAAAGGCATTTTTTGGTGGGCGTGGTCTATGTGGGCGGGGCGCTCCAGGGTTGGTAATGGGGCAAAGTATAGTTGAGATTGAACGTATTGTCATAAGAGAGGTTCAGTATCAATCTGAAGTGAATCGGTGTAGAAATGAAGAAATTATAGTAAAAGGCAATTATGGGTGGGTGTGGTCTATGTGGGCGGGGTGCCCCAGGGTTGGTGATGGGGCCATGCATAGTTGAGATTGACCGTATTGTTATAAAAGAGGTTCAGTATCAATTTGAAGTGAATCGGTGTAGAAATGAAGAAATTATAGTAAAAGGCAATTATGGGTGGGTGTGGTCTATGTGGGCGGGGTGCCCCAGGATTGGTGATGGGGCCATGCGCAGTTGAGATTGACAGTATTGTCATAAGAGAGGTTCAGTATCAATTTGAAGTGAATCGGTGTAGAAATGAAGAAATTATAGTAAAAGGCAATTTTGGTGTGTGTGGTCTATGTGGGCGGGGTGCCCCAGGATTGGTAATGGGGCCATGCACAGTTGAGATTGACAGTATTGTCATAAGAGAGGTTCAGTATCAATTTGAAGTGAATCGGGGTAGAAATGAAGAAATTATAGTAAAAGGCAATTTTGGTGTGTGTGGTCTATGTGGGTGGGGCGCCCCAGGATTGGTAATGGGGCCATGCATAGTTGAGATTGACCATATTGTTATAAGAGAGGTTCAGTATCAATTTGAATTAAATCGGTGTAGAAATAAAGAAGTTAATGTTAAATAACCTAAAGAGATGAGTGCAAATATCTGACCCGGTCCCACCCCAACCCCCATAACTTTTGACCCAGGGGTCAGATTAAAATTCCAAATAGTGCAGGATCGCACATATACTCATAGCAACCATGTGTGTACGTTTCAAGGTTCTAGTGCTAATATTGTAGGAGGAGATAGTGGCCAGGACGGACAGACGGACGGCGGAGATAACCACAATATCCCCACGCTTTTCAAAAAACGTGGGGATAACAAGTTATTTTAGTATAAGTGAAATCAATAATGTCTATTCAAATAAATGAGCTTTTGAATTAACATCTCCGATTGCCCGAGTACTCGAACATGTGATAAATTTGTAAGATATCGTCCGATGATCAACGTTATATGGCTGAAGCAGTATTAGATTTACTGATGACCTCAATTGTTTGTCAATGACGTCTGATTTGTATTTGATGGTAAGCGATGTTGCGCGTTATTTCGTTAAAACTTTAATATCAATATAACATCAAATTACTAGGGTAATGTAAAATAGTGCTATGCTACAGCATTGTAGATGTCTGCAGCTAAATTTGAAAACCTGTGCATACTACACACATAAAAAGGAGCCGGTCACTAGTAAAAACCGAGCGTAATGCATGTGCGTAAAGAATTGTTCCAGATTACCATGTGCAGTCCGAGAATGATTATCAGAGACGACACGTTCCTCATAGAATAGATTTTTGTATTCCTTTCAATGAAAAATGTCATGAAAACTAAAAGTTTCGTGCTTGATAAGCCGGTGCGGACTACTGAAGCTATTTTGCAAAGAAACGTTTCACTATTACCTTTCAAATTTCATTTCACGCCACATTGCCGAGTTTACCGACATATATATTCACACTCAAGTGTATTGTATATGCCACCCAGTCGTTTTATGTTCTATTACCGTTTGACAATTAAAACATACAGAGTTAAAAACGCACACTTTCAAATACATACATGCTTTATGTTCGCATTGGTTGCAAAAAACTAGTAATATTATATTTACGATTGCCAATATATACATCTTCACAACATATAATCCATGTATAGGATGAAACAACACTACATGTATTTCACTGGTTACAGTATCACATACAAGTGGAATATGTATAGATTATTAAATTTAAACGATTTCAGTGACACTATTTGACAATAAAACAATATAAAACATTTTTAGGCAACCTTTGTCTGAAAATAACTATGATATAATTTATTTACATAACACCATTAATTCTTAAAATAATTTTCTAATAGAAAATCTGTTGCGCAGTGTAGCCCATTAAAATGCATTCAATTTTGATACCCGTTATATTTTCAACGTTTCAACGCATAATATGAGCGTACACTTTTCTGTAACTTTACTTTCGATAGCTACAATTATATTATAATGACGTCTGCATTAACTGCGGAGCAAATTTTAACACCAAGATTTAAAGAAATACTGTCAGTTTGAATACACAAACAAGGCTAATCAATAAATATACTCAAACAAACCCACAACAATTATGTTTTTAGTAAAAACATACAAATACTCGCAAATCCATTCAATCGAATATTCGAATATTCGCATTAAGCAGTTGGAATGTACTACCTTCTGTTTAATGCAATGTATAACAGGGACGTATTCAAATTGTTTGTATTAGTCCCTGGTTATTACCATTTGCCGATGACTTAAAAGGTTGTTGCTGTTGTTAACTTTGCTATAGAGCAATCTTATCGTTGTGAACTGAACATATGACCGACACTCAAATCGGACACAAATAAAAGAATAAAAAAGTCATAGATTTGTAATCATTTACACTTAAATTTTTCATAAATTTTATAATGGCGATAGCATGTGTGTGTATAAAAAAGTATCATTTCAAAAAGTTACTATGCAAAATACATCGCAAAGAATTTTAGTGATGACTTTATATTTTCTGTTCAAACACACATTTATATCATTTGTCAACTTTGACTACTTCAAACATTTAATGTATGTTCAAATTGTGATCACACCATTTTAGCTATTGTTCGCTAGCCATTTTAAGGCCCTAATTGGCAGCAAACTGACAAACACAAGTTGAGGCCCTTGTTTTGGGTGTGTATAATGCGACCGCACAATCGACGCTGATAAGAGCACGTTATCAGTTTGACACGACGAGCGTCTTATCAAACATGTTAATCCCTTTTGATTTCGGTTGGCAATTAGTTGTTGTTGTAATGTGTAAGCAACTTGCGGGTAATTAATTAAAAAGCACAAATCAATCGAAATAGTAAACTTGCGAATACTCGAATGCCAACTCTGCCATTCGAATACTGCCGATTCAATCGAATATTCGAATAGTTTTACCATCCCTAGTTTTTACTATTTTCATTTCTGTCTAAATTAATTAAGTAGAAAACCACAGCAAAGTATTGTGTTAAAAGGGTGTTGCTTTTAATCAAAACTCTTCCATTTAACTACTATATGTGTTGGGAAGCATTCGTTATGTACGTAACGAAACTTGTTGACTGCATATGCTCGGAATCCTCAGTCATCTCCGTAGCGGAACTAGTTGACTGCATGTGCTCGAAAGTCTCGGTAATCTCCGTGGCGGAACGAGTTGACTTCGTTTGTACGGAAGCCTCGGTCATCACTGTGGCGGAACGAGTTGACTGAATATGCTCGGAATCCTCGGTTATCTTCGTGGCGGAACGCGCTGACTGCATATGTTCGGAAACCTCGGTCATGTCTGTAACGGAAAGAGTTGACTTCTGTGTAGACCAGCCTCTAGACGCAGAGTTATTCTTTTTGCAGAGCAAGCTGGCAACACGTTTGTTGAAACGAATGAAAACATAATGAAAACCCCTTGACTGGCGTTGAACAGTATGAAAAGAAAACCAAACAGCCCCACGTCCGTAAGCACATAAACGATCCCAAATATCCAAGTCAAACCAGTGATTGTCGACAGCTTCACGAATATTTTTAGATTATTTCTCTCGCGAGATTTTCCCTCGCCTATTTCAGGGAGACGCATAATTTTCACGATCACGGAAATGTACATGACCAAGTTAACGACCATCACTACAGAAAGTGGTATCGCAACAAAGAACAGTATACTCCGAGGATTGGTGAGGTAACAAGGTCGACCGCCATAGCCAAGTGTGTTCTCCGTTAGCATTGGAACTAATACTTGAGAAGTAGTCAGAACAATCGCCGAACATTCCGCGACAACCATGTATCTTAAGTGTGTTCTGTGTGAACTTTGGGCATTCTTGTTAAAGCTTGTCCGACTGGTTAATGTTTGCATCATGTGAAACGTGCATATGAACATCCAACAGAATCCAGAGAGAAAAGTGAAAAGCAGTAAAAGCCCGAGTGTTTGACAGGGCCATTCGATATCAACAATAACAAAATTGTTAGCAAACAACAACGAACTGGACATAAGTAACCATGTAGATATTGACATTATATTTAAGTCAGGTAGTGTTCGAAGATTTGAAAGTATCAAATAAACACTAAGCATGACTATCAGCGAGGCTATTGATATTACTAGGCATATTAAAGAGATACAGTCATATACCTTACTAGTACTGTAGTTTTCAAAGGACTTGATGACACTTTAGTAAAATATTTCGAGAGTTTTTCTTCGTAATCTTCCCAGCTAACTGATATATTACCACTCAACATGGATATAAGAGTCAAAAGTAACAACATTCTTACCAATGGTGACCTTAGTATTAGTCATTAAGGTTTCGTCTGAAACGGGTGTAAGCTCAGATACCTCATCCGTGGTAATTGTTATACGTAGACAAAATGGTAAAGGTGTAAAACTTATAGTGCTATAACAACAATGTCCGTATCTTGGATTCACCGGCAATATGGCATTTCCACTCAATGCATCATTAAGCGAGTATTTGAACGCCTCTTTAAGTCGCGAGCTATTTAGTCTTTTTTTAATCTCCGTTAATGAAGATGTTTCAAGATCTTGATTGATGCTTAGCGCGAACCATCTCGGATCAAAGGATATGAATTCTATTTAATAATGTCCAATTAAATGATTTTGAATACACTTACACAATCCTGAATTAATGCCGTCACGTTGTGGACTTTAGTAACATAGACATAAATGTCCAAGAGAAAGGCTTCAATATTTTTAATAAATTTACCATCTGAAAGAATATCGCCTACCGATGGCATAACCGTTCTTTTCAACTTAATGAATGATTGACTTCGACAGAACGTAATACTGTGTTCAGAAAAGAGCGCTTGGGCTCGATTCAAGTCCGATACAGCAATATCCGCTAAGAAGGTAAGTTCATCAGACGCCATTCTTGTTGTTTTGGTTGGAACCATTTAAAGTTGTACATTTAATGTATGGACATACTCCCGGTGTGTTATCGTGTCATTTATAACGGGAGTACATCGACTGAAATCCGTCTTTGATACAACATAAGCGTTTGCGCACGACAGCTGGCGACAAATGTTCTGAAAATAAGTGATTATCATTCATTTTTATGAAAGTGTTCGGGTATTGAATCCCTATAGAAAAACAAAATACCATCTAGATATTCATTTATTTTATTACTCAAATAATAATGCAACGTCAGCATGCCATGTGCAAACCTTCATAGAATAATTATAATAATAATAATAAATTTATTATTATTATTATTATTATTATAATTATACTAATATCAGTGGCATTTTATGTAGCATTAAATATAATATTTATTTATTTATTTATTTAATGAATTTATAAATGTTTTACTTCCTTCAACTTCTAATATTATAAGTATTGCTTTCATATGTTGAATAAATAAATTAGCCATTTTCTTAAACCAATCATTGCTCATCTAGTGATTTAAAAACGTTTATAATGTTTACCGTATACGGATCAAGCACGGCGTAAGAACCACATGAGTCGTCCAATAACGACTTATCGGCTATGTATTCTGTGTTCAAACCTTCCTTTCTTTTAAAGTCAAGAACAACTGTGAATGGTAAGAACGTGGGTGCTGCTGAAACAGTTTTCTCAAACTCACATGTTTCCTTCACTTCAAACTCGATATGTCCGTTGCACATAAAGCAGTGTACGTTTTTGTATTTGTCATTATAAAGCGACGTGTATGAAAGGCACGCCATTTCGGTGAAACGGTCGTAGTCGCGCCATTTCCCAGTCATGTTGCATTTGTTAATTATCATCCCGCAAGTTTCGGGATATAATTTTGTGTTGTATGGACTTTGGAAAAAGACGTTGCGATAAGGCCGAGCGGTTAGAAAACCCGGGATGTCATTTGGACTCTCCAAAATATCATCTATGCGTCTTTCAGCCACGTTAACAGACGACTCACATCTGCGTAGTTACATATTGCACAGAACATGTTCTTGAATGTCACAGTGTTGTTTTGAAACGAAGTTAATGGCATTAACATAGCAAACGAATCATCGAAGTTAAATTCATGATAGTCCTTTTCGCATTTCATTCGCGTTTCTTGTTCGGCGATAAAATACATAGAACAGTGGGAGACCATCTTATACGGCGCTTTATAGTTGTGGCTTTCAAGTATATACGGACGAAACTGCGGGTAAATACACTCGATTGGATCGTGCTTTATACGAAATAATTCCGGCTCCGAGAAAGATGATATTAGATAATCGGGACAACACTCGTTTCCACACGTGTGTCGTTAACGGAACATTAGTGAATATTCCAGCAACCTTTCAGTTCAACGCCGTGGAACATTAATGAATTTTTCAATCAACCTTTCAGTTTAACGCGGATTCTGATCACAATCCTTACTTTTACCGATTTGACATCCATTTGTTTGTCTAAATGCAGAATTATGCGAAGGCGTGTCCGTTGGCTATCAACCAGCGTAACGATCCTTGGCGATTACCCGGTAGACGTAAAGTCGTGGTCACAGACAAAAAACAATATGTAATTATCTATGAATTAATTATATTCCAAAAGGGATGTGAAAACGTGCTTACTAATCATATGGTGAATAACATTGATATCAGTTAGTGAGCCGCTATGAATCACTTTGTTACATTATCGACCTTTGATCCCGGAGCCCGTCAAATAAAATATTTTATGACATATTTGAATCAAAATACAATGCGCTGAGGCATTAAGTGCTTTTTGATCCAAAATCAGAATAAATTTAGTTCTGTGGTTGTATGATTTTCTATGGAATCTTTCACAGATCATTTACTTCAGGTACACGTAGAAAATACACGTTTATATTGTGAAGCTTCTGGAACAAAATGAAGATGGAAGTATCTTGAATCAGACAAGTCAGAGATCACTATTACTGTAAAATAAATATTGCATATTTGTACTGTTGTGTGCTTATCTATTATATTCATTGTGAAAGGAGAACAAAGGTTAGGTAATCCGCTGACTTTGTTCTGTATAAATAGCGAATATAATGTGAGTTTTAGATTAAGATCAAGTTTATTATGTGAGGCTTAGAACCATGGTAGCGCGAGGCTTGCCGAGCATGATAAACTTGATCTTTATCCCAACTCACATAATATTATATTTATTCTATCATTTCTTCCTTTTTCCATTAATAATTATCAAATTTTGACGATTTAGTTCTTCAGTACTTGACAAAAACAGATTCTATAATTTTTGAAAAAAAAACCGTCTGAAAATACCGATATTATAGAGCTCAAGTTTATACGATACTTTATATTTTCTGTAGAATAATCATTTATTACCACATATGCACTTTTTCACAGTT
This sequence comes from Dreissena polymorpha, assembly GCF_020536995.1. Taxonomy (NCBI): domain Eukaryota; kingdom Metazoa; phylum Mollusca; class Bivalvia; order Myida; family Dreissenidae; genus Dreissena; species Dreissena polymorpha. Next base: position 86,178,454 of record NC_068364.1, read on the forward strand.
GAACTCTTTAACATTGTACAAGGTGGACTGAATTTATCATGTCTGATTTTGACATTAACTCAGTTTATGTTACTGGTAAACAAATGCCTTTTCTATTTACTGGGAATGTTTCTTGCTTTTTTAATAAATATAAATATAAAACAGACTTAATATCATATTTATACACATTTTAATCTATACATACATGATGGTGACATTATGTGTTTAATTATTGATATAATTTGCTGACAAAAATATAAAACATATCCTTGTGATTGGAGTTGTTAATGGCAAAATGACAGTATTACACTTGACTATTGCCTCATATTGAAACAATGCCATACAATTTGATTCGATGTTTATCGTCAAAGGGATTCCAAAACTGTATTTGATCAAGCGGACAATTGTAATTTAACGTGTATGAAAAATATCTTTAGCGACCCATATGACGACAATACCTGCGTTATTCCAGAAACAAACACACACAATTGTACCGGTATTCATGTTTGCTGAATAGGTGTTATCCTGGTCTCCACCACGTTGGAAAAACTTATTCCTTTGGCTAAAATTAGGTTGAGAGATAAAATCAACCAGTGATAGATTCATTAAAATAATAATGTATATGGTATGTGATTTTGAAAGCTTTGTACCGACAGATAAGTAGGTTTTTTTAAAAATTCTCATCCATTTTGGAGTAAGTTTGTACTTAAATAGCTCCAAGAGTGTTTTGTTTTTATCAAGCTATGAACACTTCAATATTCAACGTTCAGAATGGTGATTTTTCTCTAATTATCAATAATTTCATAGATTGGACATGGTCAATTTGCTGTTTTGTCTTTTATACTACCTTTTATATTGTTTTTATTGCCATTTGAGGATGTTAAATATTCTGTGATGCAAAATTGTATGTTTGTTTACATTAAACACCCATCGCCAGTAGTTAGTAGGAACCTTAGGATTGAAAGACAAAATAATCTTTGGCAAAACGTTTATTAAACAAATCCAATGAATATCTTTAAAGCAAGGGAAGTCACTCTACCCATATCGAGTACAACGAAACACCAAAATAACCAAACATATTGGCGCTACCTCTTTTCTCCCTCTCAATGACTGATATAATACATTATATGCATACTTGTTCATATTAATGACTCACTCAGGAGAATAAAAGTGCCCGCCATTAAGTTACATTACATAAATCTAAATTTTGCACAAAAAAAACATACACATGAAATAAAACGGTTTATATGTGTAAAAGGTGATGTGTGTATGTAAGACAAAATGTAACAAACACGAGTACAAAGTTCAACGTAAAACATAATCACTTAAATGCTTATGCCGTGTGCGTGCACGTTGGGGCCTAGAAACGTGCTGACTGCATGTTCCTTCAGGCAAGTCAAGGGCGGGAACCAGCCCTCTGCTTCCTGGGTATTGTCATAAGAAGTCAAATCTTGCTGAGTAGGAATTTGAGACTCCATTTCCACACTGGGCTGGGTGAGTGAAGGTGGAACGAAGACGTGCGTTGATGGAGGATACGGATGGGTTACCGGTAAATCCTCGGAATCACTACCCACTGAATTGTGATTCAAAGGCACTCGCGACTCAACACTTGATTGATTAGGAACATGGTAATACTCACTTATCTTGACTTCATAAGACAAGGCGGGTAATTGATTGCCTATGATTTTTTTTTATAAAGCACCACTGATTAGCACTATCAACAGGTACTGCATTTGAAGTATAACTTTTGCATTTAGACTTAGCACTAAACTTATGATTGTCGAGTAGGCTATCATGTTGTTTCAAAATAAGCCCCCTATCAGATAAGGGAATCTGGTCATGTATGAATTGACTTCTCTGTGTCCATATTTCTCTAGAAGAAAGGCCTGCACGTCGAATCCTGGAGTTTAATTACGCAGAAGCAGTTCCCAACTGTTGTGGTGTAAGTGGATGACCGCCAGGTTCTTTTCAAACTATTTCACATTCAAGTTCGAGAATAGCTTTTTCTGCGACAGGGTTCTTGTTTGGGTTATTTACTCTACCCACATCACTACACGGTATCTGCGTAAAACGTCGGCTCGTTGTAATGCAAAAAAACCTGGTTCTGGGTCATACCTAACTACTGCCATTGGTCCGTCAAGAGGATGTAACTCAACCATTATACTGAGTAGTGCACTGCGTAATGACGGTGTCCCGAAAAACTAAAATCATCTGCTTGCTTTGGCGTAGAACGTCCACAGTAAAAGAAGCACCGACAATTTCATTCTTCGGATGATTGTTCAATCATAGTCTTAGGCACAGACTTTAAGGAAGTACACACATTACATGCATTATGTACACGATCTACAACTTAAACTAAGTCTAAAAGATGAAATTGTCTGTTCACAGCTCACACAAGTTGATGTTAAGATGGATGGTCAAGTTTAATGTGAAGCGCAGTTACAAGTCCGTCAGCAATAGAGCGGGGAACTACAATGAGGTAAACAGGAGACACGAGAGGATCAGTTCGCGTCACCACCAACAGATTGTCTCTTCAAATCGAAACATCGTTCAAATATCTTTTGACATCCCGAACATTTGTTAGCTTCTTGACTGGTCTATTACCCTTGCTGAGGTGAGCATGAACGCGGCGTAAGTCTGGACAGCTTTGCTGAATGTCTTTCCAAGCTGATCTGGATGCGTAAGGAAGTTGAAACCCCGAGGCCGCAGTATTTGCACCATACAAAGCGCGCACAACATAGTCCTCGGTCTCTATTATTAATTTGCAAATTTGACAGTTCTGGCTAGTGCACTCTGGGTTATTGCGACTAGCGAAGTCTGAAGGCAAATTTACAGATCCCGCCAGATGTCGAAGGTTCACACCATAACGACTGGCAGTAGACTAGAAAGACGTTACTCTTGGACTGGACGAAAACTGCACAACTTGTCAATAGAACGAACACAAGGCAAACTGTCTGTTAAAACACATGCTTGGCACTTGGATTAAACAATGTAGGGACTAAAATGCTTTACTGCAGCATTGATAGATAAGGCCTTTATCTCGCAAGGTAGCCACGTCACTTGATGCTTCCGTAGTATGGCATTGAAGAAACCGGCTAAATGTAGACTATTGTTTCGGGTAACATACATAGTGGCACCTATTCCTGTCTGAACTACTGAGCCATCAGTAACAATCCAAATTTGATCGTCCGGACTCGGTAATACTATTGACTTGTGGTTGAGAAGAGCTTTCTGTGCAGCCGTAAATTTGTAATGTAACTCATCACTTCACAAAATTTTGTCCTGTCCAGGGCGACCAGATATAGCGTATTCAAGCTGAGAGAGGTATCGTGATGTATTGGGGATCACTCTGCCCAAGATCTTATACGCATCAATAAAGCCTTGCAAACCCTTGACAGTTTCAGGAGTAGACAATGCTGATAATTTTTTTTCTGTTTGCTTGCTAAAAGTTTGCCATTCGACCATGTCCAACCCAAGATGGTAGTTGTCGTAGGACATATGATTGTCTTTGTTGGCGATAATTTGAGGTTAGCTTTGTCTAATGCTGTCAAAACACGCTGCCAGTTTTCAAAGAGTGCTTGCAGGGTGTCTGCACCACAATAAAGGTCATCAGCGAGCTTAGCTACAATGCCGTCTTGTAGACATTCACCTAGTACGCGGCACATGACCTCCTCAAGTGCTATTTCAGAGCCTGGCATTCCCATTGCGGTCCTTGTATACACTCGTACACCCTTGGATGGTGTAACTACACCACAATATTTCATAGAGTCCTTGCTTAAGTGTATCTGGTCAAAAGCACTGGTCAAGCCATTTACAATTAGATATTTGTACGGTGCAAAAGTGCGCAAAATGGTGTCTACATCTGGCATTAAAGATGGCTGTGGTTTGCTGTACCTTGCTACCTCACTGAAAGCGGTAACTAGTCTGTTATCGCCCTGCGCCTTCTTCACTAAAAATGAGGGGTTCAAGTATTCGACACTAACTTCAACATCTTCTGGACGAGCAAAAAAACCCTTATCTTCCAGGTCATCAAACTTAGCCTGTAACTCAACAAGCTTGTCTCTTGCATTTGAGGTACTCTTCCTTTACGTTGCGGCGGTAGAGTGGGACCCATGTAAACTTTTGCTTCAATAGGTCCGCATGCTCCATTATATCCAGAATTTCTCCATTGAACATACTTTCATACTGGGTATGAAAAGATTGAAATTGAACTTTTATGTCAATAGGTAAAATTTTGTCAGGGTCCATATCGATGCTATTTGATGAGGATTTCTCAATGCATACTGGTTCACGCAAGGTAGATTCAGACACAACGTTCTTTAATACCATTGGGATAGTTGGAAGCACCTGGCAAAAATGATCGTGCTTGCCTAGCTTTTGTGGAACCCATCCCAGAATTATTTAGGATTCTAATCTTTCCATCAATGGCATCTATTATCTGTGGGGTGGGCCAGGAACCGTTTGTGTTGACACAGTTAGATTTGGGCTCTAAACCAAGAATTGTGTCTTATGTTTCTGTCGAGGGTAACTGTACCTCAATTTATCCCCTGGCCACACAATGGTATTGGATGAAGATACTCGTAAAACATACGGACGTTTTGTTAAACCATCTGCATGTTTACTGTCACTAGATGAAGCAGAAGAGCCATATAATATTGGTGGATCAGACGCTATTCTGATTTCATGCTTCGATGGTCGGAGAGATATATCGTTTTTGCTTCCATGAAGGGGATACCACCTAGTACATCCACATCAAACTTGTCTACAACTAATGCATCGAACGTCAGCTGCCTGCAGCCCCTGGTGAACGTGTACCTCACCTACAGTAGGAAGTGGGGTCATGCCATCAGCCTGAATTGCTTTCTGAGATGCACTCATTACATGGATACCCAACGTTTTCGCAACTGAGAGCTTTATTATGTTAAGTCAGCACCAGAGTCAAGAATTATTGCGGGGGTGTTATGCCCATAGAAAACTTTAAGGGTGGGAGATCTTTTATCACTAACACGGCGCGTTGCTGGAGTAACCCGTAACATGCTTTTACTTTGATCTTCTGCACTGTTATAGCTATCGTCAAGATCTACAACATCCTCGCTTGTGTTCTCATGTAGTGTTTGTCACCTGAGGTAAGAATTTGCATGCACTTAAGAAGTGTTGAAATCGAGGGCGGCCGGCCTGTTTACACAATGGACAAACAGGTCCATTGCGCTTTGTTTTGAGAAAGTCCTTTGATTTCTAGAGAGCTGTCCTCAGCACCTTAGAGTCTTGCATTGAAACCAACTCATCTAAAAGACTAACCATGGCAACAGATATCTTTGGCTTGATATAAGCAATAGTCTTAGATCGAAGCTCTGTTCCATATCGCTGTCTAATTAAAGCAGGAAGGCCAGAGTTGATAGCACGCAGACACATTAAAACGATAATGTTTTCAAGTGAAGGGGTCATTTCCTCGTCCGAGTCTATATTTACTCCGTGATGAGTGATGTTGCCGTCCCTCTTTAACAAATTATCGTCAACAAAACTTGTAATACGATGAAAGAGATCTTCAGCTCTCTCTTCAGGCTCAAGTGTAATGTCATTCAAATCTAGAAAATGAGCACCTGACTGTTGGAACCCAAAGTGTGAGCGTATTGTCTGCCAAATAAGTTGAATCAATGTAGAGTTTTTCACGATTGAATTTCTACTTATCACTGGGCAATAGTTTGCAATCTGACCTATTAGTTCAAGATGAGTAACCCTTTGCTGGGCAAATCTTCTTGCAGCCTGTGGGATGTTGTCGCTATCATTTACCAAACCACGTAGAGCCTGAGTTGGAGTTTTCTTCAGCCAGGTAAAACCGTCAACGAGGAATGGAGCAAAATTAGCATCAAGCGACAAGGTATATTCAAGATTTTGCCTCCAAGACTCAAAGGAAGTTATGGTCTCGCTTTTTGGCAAGCACCACTGTTTAGGTACATGTGTTGCCATATTTAAGATTACAAATCCACTGATAAAAAGGCGAAATCAGCGTCAATCCGGTAAGTTTTGGCTCAGAAATAGCCTTACTTTTCAGAATTAAGCGTCTGTTCGTATTTAGCCGCGCCACCACGCCAGTAGTTAGAAGGAACCTTAGGATTAAAAGACAAAATAATCTTCGGCAAAACGTTTTTTAAACAACTCCAATGAATATGTTTAAAGGAAGGGAAGTCACTCTACCCATATCGAGTACAAAGAAACACCAAAATAACCAAACATATTGGTGCATATCCATATTATAATAATGAATTAAGACTGATATAAGATATTATGGTAGGAGATGGTTTTCTTTAAAGCAGTGTGTTGCTAGTCATATTAAGTTTAATTACTTATTTTAATTACAAAGCAATATGATAAAAACAATGTTTAGGATTACATGTATACAATAATCACTAACTATGAACTTCACCACAATCATAAAAACGAAATAATTTTAAAGAGAAACCATTTTTATACACTCGTTTGTTTTATTCCTGCCTGATTCGTCATTTCGAAATATCATGTGGACACTTAACATAAACTTAAATTTGTATGTCGCAATGCAAATTACATATATACAACTTTTGGGGATTAGATACATTTATTTATGAAACACCAAAAGTAAGATAGGTCTTAAATAAATATTTAAACAAGAGCTGTCACCATAGGATGACTTATACCCCTATAAACGCTTGATAGAAGTTATGAGATTTTTCGAAACCTAAACGCAGATTTCGAAACCTAAACCCTAAGTCCAAGGTCAAGGTCACAGGGGTCAAAATTTGTGTGCTTATGGAAAAGCCTTGTCCATATACACATGCATGTCAAATATGAAATTGTTATCTGAAGCGACATAGAAGTTATGATGACGAACGGACGGACGGACAGTGCGATCACTATATGCCCTCCTTCGGGGGCATAAAATGCATGGTCAGAACATGTGATAATATGCTTGACCTGTTCTGAATTGGAATGGCATTTTGGCGTTCGAGAGTCACCGTGTCATTAGTTGAAGAGTCAGCAACACTTCTTTCGACTCGTCGCGGTACACATTGACCGCTTTCAGACTTATTCAAAACATTTAACTAATGCATTTAGTTGATGAAGTCTTCAGTTAAACAATTAAATCGTAGGTTTGTTAAATCCTTCTATTCCTCCAGAGTTAAGTATCCGGGTCCCTTTGCGTATTCACGACTGCCTGTGTGACATGACCTTATTGACATTTATAATGGGCGACACAATTTTGAATGTCATGATCATGTGATTTAAAATCACATGACTTTGAACGGACTACTTCCGAGCCCATCACAGAGGAAAATGTAATGTAACCGTCGTGTACGAGATTGCTGTAAGGCTAGAAAAATATAAACAAAGGCGAAAACTTAAAATAAAATAACGATAAAACTCAATAAGAGAATACATCAGACACCATTGCAACAATATTTATAAACTTAAATTTAAAAAAAGACTCAATCGCATGTATTTACATAATATAACGTAAATTTTAGTGGTAACACACATGTGATACAGTGTGCAAAACAATTTCAATCAATGGTCTATGACAAAATAAGGCTCATCGCATACTTTAAGTTGTCTCTCGCACATTGATCTGAACTCAATATTGTTGGGCTGTTCGTGATACAATTTATTTGGGTCTCGGAAGAAAAAGATTAAAAACAGCAGAAACAGTGTCGAGCAACAAGATGTACAATAGGATAAAATTCGTCGGGTCGGCTTGCTCTGGTTAAGCGCTGGACCACAAAACGGAGGATCGCGGGTTCGATTCCATGACTGGCAATTTGTAACGGAATTATTTAAACTGCATAACTTCGTGTGCCTCTCATGACAAAAGTACTTTTAGTGTGTTTTTATAAGTATGCAAATTCAGTACTTGTAGACCTGATAACCTAGGACAGTGTGCGTAGGTTTATTGCCCGCCGTGATATTACAGACATAATGTTGAATACTCCAGGCAAAAAAGCAAATCCTCCTCCGGGTTTAAGTTAAACTATTTATTTAAGTTTGATTGCATCGGCAGCTTAAGGTTTTTTAAACACTCTCGAATACGTTTCCTTGGTAGTACCAATACATAGGGTCACCAGGGCCAATGGAGGAGTTCTCACGGACGCTTCAAAAGTTGGCATCCAATGACCTTCCAGTCGGTAGGCAGACACCATATCCACTACGCCACGGACAAGCGAGTTGATCTGACCAGCATTCTAGGAAAGTTCAAGCAGGGTCCTCTACACAAAAGACGATATATCTTTCTCTGCGAGAAGAGTCTTTAAGATGACCGATAGGATCTGGAGCACGCTACGTTATGGTGTTATTTTTTTTCTTGTTACTTTTTTATTTTATCAGTAGAAAAACTTACCAAAAAATTACACTTATGGACCCAAATACAGGCTTAAACGGTTGTTTATTCAGTTCGTCGTTTAATTGCGCTAAATAGCCTTAGCTTGGCGTTTTAAGACTATATCACACTTTTAAAACACACTACACAACAACAAATACCAAAATTATATAAAAATATATTTAAAGGTCCCTTATTTTGTGAGTAGATGTTCTTTGTATTGCTTAATGTTTTGGTGTAGGACACGAAATTAAAAAGTCGAACATCAAATACGATTTACCGTGATATTGAGCACTTCACGGCCGCCGTGACACTCTTTAAGCGGTGTTTTAAAATATATCATCTCATTTTCCTTAATTTGAAATCATGTAGGCCAGCTTGGTATTCGTACGGTATTGTACGGTATCGAACACTACGACAAATTATATGTCTAATAACATGTACTCAGATAACATCAAGCTGCTAAAGTATATAGATACGGAAGAGCACAAAAGCGTATGATACCTGTAATGCCCGCACAATAAAAATAATGTGTCTTGGTTTACCAAAGAGAGACTCTTACTTTATACACTTATTCTAACTAATTCGTTATTATTGAGGATTTGATTTACATGTCCAATAATGTATGGGTCCGAACGAACTGCCATACGGTGTTCGGATGAAATATATAAACTCTGTGTTGATTACTACACAATATGTACGCAAATTCCAAAGGAGAATTGGTCTGTCAACAAGGCGAGTGGCTATGATGTCCCATGGAAATGGATCTGTAATTATTGCTCGATTTGTCATTGTCGGCTAGGGTACTACTTAAATGTACCAGCTGAATCACTATCACAAGTAAAGAATAGAACTTAAAGTTTGAATTGTGTCTCAACAGCAGTGACAGTAATCCATAATATGGGATATAGATATCTGCTGATACACATTTTGTTGCAAACCCCGCGGAAAACACAGACTGTCTTTTGGCTGTTTGGTTGGTGAGACACTGTCGGGTTTCATCTGCACAAATGTGGCCGGAGATGAGGATCTGAACAAAAATCAATTAGATTATATTATTATTTGTGTGTGTTTACGGTGTATTACAACCACTACTTATATTGTCAGTAGTCATTATTTAGAATTGTACCTCATGTTTTTTTATTGTTAGTTTCCGATTTAACAGCATGTCATAAAAAAGATTGAGCACTCGTTTTCACAAACAATACGTGTATTTTACTTAACTTGTCCGCAAACTTTGATAGAACTGTAAAAAATGCTTTAACCCACTCACCAAAGCACAATGTCATTCAAAGCAGCATATATCATCTGTTTACAGTATACAAACTTGCAAATCAACTGCTGGTGTGCATTGTTTTTTTACTGGTGTGCTTGAAATTGGCCCTTGTTTAAAGGTCAAATGAACCTCCATAATTATAAATTAAGTTTATGTTGTACATCAATAAATATTAATTGCATAACTACAGCTTATCACAGTACTCAGTAATGACAAATACCCCTGAGGCCGCATGACACCCATATTTAGAAAGTTGTAATAATAATGATATAGAAATTGAGAAGGGGGTATAGCTTTAGCAATTTAAAATGATAACATGTGCACACTAGTTTGTACGCAGAGATATACAGACTAAAGAATTGACATACATCAATGATTATTACAGTTTAACATTCTCTACATCTTTGAAAGCATATTATACGAAAAATTAACATCATATTTTAAATAGCATTCAGTGCATGTGACAACCTATAGTGAATATACGCAAACATTATTCTTATATTACAGGCTTTTTCCTGGTCATTTTGAGAACAATTGCATTTTCAAGATTGGGCATTTGTTTCGCGATAAGTATACTGATTTGGGAAACACTAATTTGATATAACTCTTTAAATTAACTAAAATTAGATGCACAACATTAAATGAATTAACGTTTTATACTGTGTTAGATCAAGTTTAAATACAATTGAGATATAATTACAGTTACACACTTCTTTCTACCAAAAAATATACTTTTTAAATGTGGAAAAAAATACAAAAAATTATGGGTTTATTCTTGTACTGATTATATGAATATAATTTTCATCTTACACTTACTTACTAACTTACGCCCACTTACAATAAAGTTAATTTAACCTCTATCTGTTCCTATATGTAAATGTCCACTATCTCAATAGTTGTCGTCTTTAACTGAATAGGATAGGAACATCACCCCTACATCTGTCAGCAGCATTACTGTTAAAATTACTTTCTTCTTCTTTTCTATTGTTATGTTAGCTCTATCTGACTAGGACATGCATCCTTATCCTGAGGGTTAGTTATATGTGTATCTGGGGCATTGCGATAACAGCGAATGACATTTATCGTCGCTCTTGCTGAGTCGAAGTCGGTAAACATTTTCCAGATTGTTATCCTGCGGTATCTCAATCAGCTCTTCTCTGAATCTTTATGCATGCACTGAAGAACTTAAAAAATGAATAGCGTTTTGTGCTGCTATTATTGCATGGAAAAAGGAATCACTCCACATTATAAAACACAAGATGACAATATTTTCACAGGGCTCCAGGGTTTGCCCTCTAGCTTCAAATTGTCATTTGCCAAATTTAAAATAGAACAAAGAAATGATTCAGATTGGATCAGCTATTCTGCCAATGAAGGATTAAGTTTGCAAATGACCGAAAAAAATGATTAAGTGTGCCTATCGGGCCGACAAATATGCTGTTCGTCAGACGACTTGACCGGTACATTTCTGTAGCAATACGTAAATTCTTTTCGAAGATTAAAATAGCTACGAGTATTTTATTTTTGTTTAATTTGCTGATGGTTCGAATCATGCATACAGTCGCTTACTGAACATAGACATGCTTCCAAATCATGCGGACGCTCGGGAAGTAATATTCGGAATAGTTTGCCTTTTTCAATTACCGTTGTTCGTGTAACAGTTCGCTGGCTATGATGGATATTCAACAAACCGTAGATTTTTTCCATGCACAGAGTGGATAATGTCAGCATTGGGTACAAGGTTTTAAATCCATACAACGTGAAACGGTACATTTCAGACGTCCCTCATTTATTGAAACAACAAAGAACAACTTGCACATTTTGCACATACAATATACAAAAAGCTTTTGTAGAACGGCATGGACATTTCTGGGTTAATGTTGAAGCTTTTTGCAGAGCACATTGAACTAATTTTGAACAGTCCGTGTCTTAAGTTAAGCAAAAACCAAATTGATCATGTCTCATATAATTATATGAAAGGGAATTTGGTAGTTCAGATGTATAGTGAATCTGACGCCAGTTTTAGAGGATTTATATGGTTCAGATGTTAAAGAGATTGTTAAGTTCAAACGCCATATGAACAGATTTTTTGCATCAATTTGCAAAGCCTGTTTAAAGAAAGAAACAAAAGAAACCCGGATTTAAATCAATATCGAAGTGAAAGTGATGAGCGCTTAGTTTATTGATCTTAAACGTTTTGGTTATAGATCCGAGAGTGGGAAGACATGAAGAAAAGCTGACCTGGAAAATTTACTTCTAATGAAATATTTACAATGCTTCTGAGCAATATGTTTTGTTAATTATTTAATGTTTAAACTTAATGTTAAATGCGGGAGCAGATTATGTTTAAACTCATTCATTTAACAATGACCCGCTAAATCAACATTTTGGACTTTACAGGCATAAAAGTGAACACCTCAGTAACCCGTTAGTATATGAAGTCCAAAACATGATTGCGACAATACGTGTTGTTTCTGCTCAAACAATTCCACCAAAAAAATAGCAACACACAGCAACATGAACATGTATGATGTTGATAAATCAAAAATACAACGTTGTGTTTTTTGCATAGAAAAAGATGAAGTTTGTTTAAAAATATGTAAATGTACATTATATCAGTATAGGGCTGTCAATAATAATCTTAATCAAAAGTAGTGTATAAACATTATTTTAATAATAAGTTTACTTATACACTAGGTTTAATCAATATATGCTTATCATTGACTGCTTTTTGCTGATGCAATGTACATGTACATATGTTGATATGTTGCAAGTGCATTAGACTTATTACTTCTGCATATTTGATTTATTTGTGTGAGACAATTAGTGCAATAACTGCATTATATATTATGTATATGGATCAAATCTAGAACCCTTTGGGCAAAGGTCAAGATCACACTAAATATCGAACGTCAAAGATGCGCATTGCACAGCTTGTTAAATAATAACAATTATTATTGACAATTGATTCGCCATGTTATGCATGCTACATAAGTGTGATAAGCCAATTATCAAATTATTACTCATTAGTAAATACAAATCATTTAATGAATGACATTTCTCAGATGAATTTCAATCTGATTACCTAACGTCTAAGTTTACGGCGACAATTTGGAGCTACAGCAACAACAACAGTCTCCGGCAGTCGTTATTCAATACTGACATATTCAATTATGTTAGATCTTCAAAAGCTTTAAAAAAACTTAACTAATTAAAACACAAAATTACTTAGAAATTATAAGAACTATCCGCACAAAATGTGATGAAATATTTGGCAAGACAGCTTATATGCCAACCTCAAAACGTTTGTTAGTTTGGTTCTTTAGTTGGATTGTTACCCATTTTCAAAACTATTCCCCAGTCATATCATTGCGGTCAGTTAACAACAAAATACTTTCCTGAGTTAGCTGGTTTACCAGTAATAAGTGTAGGTAACTTTTGCAGGTAACTGACAACTGTCATACTTGAATTAGAGGAAAGGGGGTACTGGCCGTAGAAAGTATTTCATGACAAATCCCTACACAAGCTATGTGGAGCAAACCTGCGATCTTAGGTTTGTAATCCAGAGCTCTGCCAACTGAGCTTGCTGGCCTATAAACAAAACATTTTAAAATTCAATCCTAGCTATTTCAGTTGTACATGTTTGGAATATTAAGTAATAGATGTACTTGTAATATCCAAATACAATTCCTGCTTGTACTTCACTGGGAAGTCACACGTGAAGACCTATTGACAACACCGTGAAGCCGGCGCTATAATATTTTGGTACCCTAGTCGAACCTGTCCCGCTTCGCAACCTGCGCCCGCGTCACCTATTTATTTAATTAGTATTAACTTTCACCAATGAATGTTGTGCTGTCGTTTGTTTCAATTCGTGTTTACTTGTACAGTCAATACTCAATAGCATCTACGCATGTATAATGGTATATTATGTAATTTGAAAACTTTATTTTTTGCTCTACATTACACTTCCGTGCATTTGTTTCTACGTCCCAAAGCTTGTGTTTTCAACTCGTCTTGAACTATTCAGTGTATCTTGCTCAAATTTTCGCAGTTGAATTGCTTTAATGTGCTGATAATCGTAATGAAAGAAAAGCTGTCTGTGACATTTTAGGGAAGAATTATGGCATTTTTTCTGTTTTCAACTATGGAATATTTAGTCCCAAAATTGTGTGTTTTCAGCTCCTCTAACTTCTTGGCCAATTAAGCTAAAACTTTCACGGCTTCATTATCTGAATATATAGATGCTTGTCCAGAAAGGAATATGGGATCTGACTAGTTTTCGCTGAATTATGGTGCTTTGTCATTTTTAGAATATATATTCCCAATTTTGGTACTAAACTCATCTAAAACTTCTGGTCGCAATTTACTGAAACTTTCAGCAATGAATTGCCTTTATGCTTGTGATTATAAAGGAAGTTATCGTAGCTGCAACATGTTCTTAGAAAGTATGGCCCTTTTGTGTAAGTATATATATCATGAGTGTTTGTGTGGAAGTTTTTAACGTACTGATTGATTTGTCTAAACTTGTGTGTTGGGGGGAAAGCGTGTAAAAGTGATACATTATTGGTTATTTACTCTATGACAATTACGACTTTTGTTAATGTGAGTGCATACTGAAAAGCATAGGAAAAAATGGTAATACTTCATTTTACTGTGACTTTTTAAGAAAAAACAAAACAAAATTATAAATTGTCAAAGCCGATTTAAGGTCTTGTTTTTACATTAATTTTGTTGTTTTTGTGACAATTATTTTTTGTTTTTTATTGTTTCGTATAGTTAATGTTTATTTGTTAACGAAGTTAATAACATCAGCACATTAAAAGATATTAAAATCAAATAAGGAATAGTGTGTCACCTTTGTAAAATTAATTGATTTAAGTTATAATAATTAACTAACAAATTATTCACAACTATTTAGCTTACGAAATAAAGAAAAATAAATGTCTATTGTTTAAAAGATAAGAATTATTTGAGTTAGCATTTTTGTTGAAGCTTATCTTCCTGGTGCATGAGTCCCCTCTGGCTTTGCATACGTACGTTTTTTGTATTGCTGTTTTCAGTCAACAAATAAGTTCACTGACACACACCTATCGCAGTGTGTCAAAACATGGCTATGCTCTGACCTCATAATTGTTTCAGCATTAAGGTCAATTTATGTAAGTTTATACCAACATTAAATTGGATACAGAGTTATTTATTTCATGTTTACGTTTATGATTCAGTCTGTTATTTATTGCTATAAAAATATGTAAAACAAAATGTAAATTGTCTTAGAATGTGGATAATGTAAAGCTCAAGTTTTTACATATCTGTGGTCATGTTTCATGTCCATTGTGGGAAGTCAGTGTTGTCAATGGTGTGTTGATTTTAATGTAATATCGTCCATTGAAAACAACAGTATGGTAGATCCCAAAGTTTCTTATCTGAAGACACTGAATCTTGGTAAGCGTATTCACTTGCATGACTCCATTGTTACCTCGTTAATAATAGGTACCAAGATCGATGAAGCTCTACACGACCTCATAATTATGTTAAGTACATCTAAATACGCATACTTATGCAGCACTTTGTTATACATTAAAATGAAAGCGTAACGACAAAACTTTTAAAGAAATGCGCACCAAGTGAGCGTTGTAGTGACTGTCATTTGCCGCAGACGTGATTTTCTAACTGCGACATTACCTTGATTAAAATGGAATTTAAACCGGAATATAGTTGGAATAAATATAAATACGGATAGCAGTGACTTAGATCTGGAATATGAAGAGTCTGATTCAGCAATTATATGTTTAAAGAACAAGTAAGATGAATAAAGCAAGTATTCATTGTTCGATGGCTATTGAGAGTATACAGTGCGAAATGTACACTACACATTTTGCGTACTAGTGGACACTGATTCACTTATCCGCCTATTGTAACTACGGGTAGTGACAGTATTATTGAAAAGGCATCGCAAATCAGCCTTGATTGTACCTGAGTTTTTCCTGCTCTTCGTACGTACAAGGTGTAGAATCAAACCAAGGACCACCAAAGACGAACAGAGTGAATAGTTCTACTACTCGTAGACCAGTAACTGATAGCAACCATTATGTTGGCTCAAATATCACTAACATTCACATATCTAGCCATTTCTCTTCCGACACAACGCCGAATATATCACTAGACTCGTGGCTCCGACCTTCAATTTCTCAACAAGGTGCATCCGTGTATGACCCCATGCCTAATTAAGTGTTTACACGCGAAGCAATAAGTATATACTATGCACTTCCTAAATTAATATATGTTTTAACACTTTTCCCAAATCCACCAAATGATGTTATTAACGATATAAAATCAGTAATATTTAATTTCATATGGGACGGTAAGCCTGATAAAATAAAAAGAACTCAGTTAATTCAATCTGTAGAAAATGGAGGTATCCAATTAACGAACATTGACTCATTCTTGAATGCAATCAAATGCAGCTGGGTTAAAAGATACCTAGATAATACCAATACGAGTAAATGGTAATTATTCTACCAGAAAATCCTAAAAAAAATGGTGACTCCTTAATCTTTGAATGTAACATCAGCAATACTATCTTACATGAAATTGCAAACGAAAACATATTTCTGTCTGATGTTCTATCAGCGTGGAGTGATGTCACTCATAACTTAGAAACCCAAACCAGCAGTAAAACAATTTTATGGAACAATACAGACATAACATCAAACAACAAGACGTTTTTCTATAAAGACTGGTTTGAACGAAGCATTAAATATGTCAACCAATTATATGACTACAGAATTAAGGATTTCGACTCTTTTGATAATATATGCTACATATACGGAATACCTTCAATTAGTTTTCTGAAGTACTACACACTAATCAAAAGCATACCCATACATATTAAATCTGAAATCAATACAAATAATACACCATGTACTCAAACAACATTTGTAGAAAACATACTTAGAAGAAAAAACAAAACGAATTAAATATTTTACACACTATAAATAAAAAACCCTACAGAAAACTCCAAAATCCAAAATAAATGGCAAGTCCTTTTTGGAGAAAATGAACTTAATTGGAAACACATATTTACCATGCCATATAAAGCAACTATTGAAAGCACACTGAGAAATTTTCAATATAAATACATCCATAGAATTATAGCTACAAATAAATATCTTTTTAAATGCAAATTATCTAACTCAAATCTGTGTGACTTCTGCAGTGAAAACATTGAAACTATAGAACATCTTTTTGGGGAGTGCAAACACATCCAGCCTATTTGGAATCAATTAATATCTTTTCTTGAACAACATCAACTAAACGTTAAACTATTTTTCTTAAATGTAAGTTTCGGAATTAACTCATTGAAATCAATAGACTGTAATAATATTGTGAATTTTATGGTTATATTGATGAAATATTTTATCTTAAACATGAAGTACAAAAAACAAGTACCAAACTTTAATTGCTTTGTCCATAGTCTTTAACTAAAAATCCAGATTGAGAAAGAAATAGCCGTCAGTAATGACACATTACAATTCTTTGAATAAAAATGGAATCGGATTAAATTCTCATAATGTTTTGTCCACTTATATACATTTCACTCTAATGTTAGTTTATCTCTCTAAAATAGTTTTGTTTATTTTTTTTATATTTTTATTTTTCAATCTGACAAGATCATTGTGAATATACAACAAAACACACAGGTTCATTATGCTTTCTTCCGACATTATACAACTCATCATTTTTCAACTATTCCTCTGTTGTGCCTTCTTTTCTCTTCTAAAAAAATAAAGATATATTAGCATATCTTGTAAAACATGTCTGAACTTTATTGCTTTGTACAATCACTATGTTGTATGATCATATACATGTTTACATTGTATGTATGATATTGAATAAAAAAAATAAAAATAAGTATATACTAAAATACCTTGTTAATTTAAGCCACTTAATAATAACTTTGATTCCCTTGACAAGGCGGTAAAAAACCTTGCAAATGGCAATACAGATCAAAAAAGGCAAAACGAAGAATACACTGAACAAGTCAGCAGCCTAAAAAAACACACCATAAAGTCAAGCATAAAGGCATAAAATGCTCGTTTAAACACATACGATAATCTTGAGCGACACGTCAAAAGCAAAACATGAAGGTATTCAATCTTGAAGACGATGGCAACGAAACACAGGCACAAACCGAAGAGAAACAACTACTTTACGTTATCAATAGTCAGTTTGGTCTTTCAGAAAATGAGAACCCATTTGACTTTGCATACCGTCTTCCAAGTAAATCGGCAACATTGACACGTAAACGTTCTCAAGAATTGCGAAAACACAAACCTTCGCGATTTGTTTAAATAACTTTTCGGCATATATGTTACTATGCAAAAATTTGATAAATCTAGCATCCGGTCGAGACGGGGTATACCCACTGAACATGTGATTATCGTCATATCACCTTTTTTCGCGATGTGCGCGCACATATTGTTCCATATGTTTCATGTAACATTTTCTGAGAATCAGAAAAATTAAAAGAATTTTCGTTAAAATAAATCAATTACATGAAATGTTGTGTTAACACTAGCGCTATCGTCTGCCTCACGTTGCAGTTTAAGTGGAAATTCAATGAAGATGACCGAAACAAATATGAATGGAATAGGGATAAATTTGGATTATTTCAGTTAAGGAAAGATTTTAAAATTCAGTTAGCGGTATACTTGTGTTTTTTTACCTGAATTTAGTCTTATCTGTATTTCAAGCGTTTGAAAGTAAATGAAACAAAATACTCGTAGCAAATGCATGTGACGTCATCAAGAGAACCGCGTAAACAATGTGATCAAAATTATGCTACGCTCGATATAAGGGAATTGAAAGATACTGTATATTACTCCATCATTTTAGAAACATTTACTGACATCTGCATACTAAGCGATTTCTTTTGATACGTTAACATTTCGATTAAACAAATCAAGTTTAACGAATCTATATTCAATTTGATTATCCTTGCAAGCAATATTCCATTAAACGTGGGTGATTTTTTTAATAATAATCGCATTGTCGTTTAGGACGCAAATGATATAAGATAATTGCGATGTACTAATAATCTATTAGATCTGTCGTTGAAGCCTAAAAGCAATGTTGAAGACTCATTTTTTGGTCCGTTTATTCTGTTTAAAGCGTGAATAACAGGATGACCCAATGGCATTATCTTGTTTGAAAATAACAAAAAGTATTTATCATGAATAATTCTTTTGTTCCGCTATTGCCGACTCGACTGAAGTGGTTGTATTTTATTATTTTTAAAAATAATTTCATCTATCTAAAGACTGTTCCTATGTTCCTATGATGTTATTGCATCGAAAGCCTCAGGCTTATTTGAAAAGCCATCGAGTCCATCTTTGGGGGAGATCAAAAGAATGCTCCCACAGTGGGGATCGAACCCGTTACCTCCTGGTCACAAACCAGGCACCATATCCATAACGCCAAGGCGACTTTATTTATATATATTTTATAATTTATTTATGAAATTTATTTTCAAAATGTTCATTGCATGTTGTGTGCATAGTTATGTCAAGTTAAAGAAGTATGGTATGTCGCGCTTGTGTGGTCATGTTGCAGTATTTATTGACGAAGCATGAACACACGATTAACAATAAAAATAATTAAATATGTATATAACAATTTATGAGATCCGAAATGTTGCGTAATGGTTTATCTTGGACCACGTGTATTTAAGAGCTTATTACTGAAGTCATTGTAGACACAAAGGAATATGTATGTATTTTCATCAGTTCGTGACTTTTCGTAAACTGAAAACATTTGGTCTCGAATAGTTCACATACATAATTGTATTCGAATCGATTCAATGCATTGTTTAATTATTGTTTAAATTTAATTTAAGGTTGGACAACAACATTAGCAGTTACACAACCGCATCCGTTTTTATACTGTACCAATGTTAACACTTTCTGTTAAAAGCTACATAATACCTTTGCTTACGAACATATCGATGCTTGTTATTGTTTTCACTTTCATCAAACGTGATATGCCTAATGTATTTAGCCAGACGTTGTTTAATATTTCTGTTTATGCATAAGAGAAACACTTATGATCAAAACGATGAAATGCTGATCGAGTTTGTATAAATGTTTGATTAATATAAGAACTCCAAATACACGGCCGTTAATCACGGGCACCACCTCTTTTTTAGATGCCTCAATACATGAGCCAATGCTAATTTCGAGGTGGCGCTTAGGACCGGATATTTTGAAAATTCGCGGAAACGTCTAGAGGGCAAGTAAGTGTTATATTGTTTTCAACATTTCGCATTATATACAAAGTCGAGCAATGAAGTGTGATTCAGCAAAGATTAATTCGTCAACAGATGTACAGAAACATACAATCACGACCCATTTGGAAACGTGACGACCTTTATTAAGTGTGGCATGGCAGCATTTTAAAAACGAATTGATATCGTTTGACTCTGTCACGAGCAAATGTCAACCAAATTTAATCGCTAACTACATAAAACGCTTGCTTTGAACATGAAGAAGTTGCTGTATGCACACACACAATCATTTGCTTTTTGCCAATCTAATAGATAACTTTGCATTTCATTAAAAGAGATGAAGCCAATTCCAAGGAGGTGGCGCTATAACAGCAGTAAGCGCCAATTCACATTGTTAGCTGTTGTAAAGTGAAGTATTGTATATATAACGGTTCTGCGTATCATGTGTTTAGAACTTATATGTGTAAGTGGACTTCTTAAGTTTTGAAATCTATAAGCACATTTTAGTCGGGTACGTGCTGACATAAATTTAATCAGAACGAGTATTTTTCTTATAATGCCGTGACGGTGAAACGTTCGTCTTTTTTGAGATAAGGCAAATTTACGGTGAACAACTTTCAGTGAATGGCCGTTTGCATCTGTTTGTGATCTATTATTGATCCGCTTCCGTGTTATAACTGTAATTAGCGTTCCGTTAAAAGAGCACTACTCCAAAGATGGTAAGCGGTATATGTACATGTATACACAACATTATTATCATCAAATATATTCCATTGTAGTCAATAAAACCAGTTTGATTTAGCAAATACATTTTTGAACATATGTCAAGGATTCACTAGCGAAGCGTTGCAAATTGTGTAGAACCTATTTACAAATGTATATCATGAAAGTAAATGTTATTGGAATGAGGGCACTAAACAGGCGCATTTTGTTATGAATTAATTTGTCTGTGTTCTTATATGATGTTGTTTAGTCACTGATTTGAATTGAATGATTTTGTCATGAATGATTTCACAAACATGTTATTGGTCAACATTAAAACCTGAACCACTCACCAATGCTCGTAGCTTATGCTCGAGCAGAATGTGTATTTTAATTGTGTCAATTGTATTAAATAACCGTTAACCTTTGTACAGCTGTGAGTTCTAATGAACGGAAAAGCTTGGCCCTTGCTTCACGGAAAAGATACAGTATTGATTAAAAAGAAAGTTGTTTGAATTTCCACTAAGCACCTCTGAACGAACGCGTGTATAAAACGAATTGTCACTAGTACTCCATATAACAGAAGTTTAAATATATTCAATTCTCCGTTACAAAAAGAGCAATCATCAATAATGCAACAACGCGGTTCGCCATTTTTTTGCAAAGGTAAAGCAATATAGAAAAAGGGGAAAATTATTATTTATCACCAGATGAAACGTACCTATTCTCAGAACACAATTTTGAAAACTCAAGTTTAGTGAGGTCTTTGCGGAATCTGATGCAGCCTCTTAAATGGGAAGCATATCGGTCATTGAAAGAGAGTGCGTTTGAGGCATTCAGGGCAGATAGAAATACGTACTAGATATTCAACAACGCTATAAAGATCCTGTAGAAGATATCGATGACGAAATCTTTTCGTTTTTGCTTTTTGTATCAAGTCAACGATTTTCATGAGACAGTGCTGCATGTAAATTAATAACGGGGATTTCTGGTATAATCCTTGTATGTCGTGCATAATTGATCAAATAGAAACATGTTGTAAGCTTGAGCATGTATTATAAAACGTAAAGCTGTATAAATTATGTAAAATGTATGTGTATTTTTAAAGTTTGACGGTCTTGATACAACCTTTTTTCTTGTTTTGTTTTGTTGGTTTTGATGTTGTTTTACGTTTCAAAACGTATTTCAGTCATATGAAGACAGTCATCTAAGCTCAAATGGTTGTAGTCGGCACGGGAACTACTTGAAAGCACCCCCGATTAGTCTTAAGTATACTTAAATGTACATCGGGTACCTTTTTGTAGTTCTTAAGCCGATAATGTCCAATCGAGCGTCGGTGAACCTACGCACTCTGAACAGAATTACCAGTACTAAGTGCACATTTACTCTATCTACTGCTCTACTTGCATCATGAATAGAGGTGATATAGAATTAATGCAATGACCAACCAGCACACGCTATGTTTTCTGATGAGGATTCGAATCAGCGATCACCAGATTTGTAGTCAGCTACTCTACTACTGAGCATGCAGACCCGCTCTTCCGAACGACATCTTGTAAGGTTTACGACAAATGTCCATATTCACCAACAAATTCGTAGACTTTACCCCATGATTAATTAAGAAATATTCAGTAAACAGTTTTTAATTAATAAACAACAATCATACAAATACAAACATTTATTATTATTTGTCAATGAATCTAAATTCAAAAGGGGTAATTGCCGCTCATTGAAAATCGTTGGATTCAAAATTCTGACCAAGTCTCAACAATATTTATGTGACTTTTAAAATGGTAACAAGTCCTGTCTTCAAAATCATCTCATGACCTACGTGAGACCTCAAATGAACAAATTTCGAAATCAGCCTTGATATCATTCGGTAAGTATTCTGACAAAATTTCATAAAGATGGGTCTAGATATGCGACTTCTAGAGTGTTAACATTTAAGTTTTTAAGCCGTACGAATAATGAACAACAAAACATTATACACAATTCATATTGAGCAGAATGTGCTCAGGCGAGCTTAAATGTAGTCTTCAGTTTATTTAATGCACTTCCAGTAAATGCATTATTGAATGACTTATTAATATTAACAAAACACAGGTTTTTGCCAAAAAGATTTTAAAAATGTGCAATATATAGCATTACACATATAATCAATCCATGATAAAATGTATTTTGTTAATATTTTCTAACGATAAATGATGTTGTTCCTTAGGTTAGCAAATGTATGATATATTGACTTTCATTAATTACTGTTAACTATGGCAAGTGTTGATACAGTTTTATACATTTAATAGAAATGCGTCACAGACAATTATGCCCCCGCACCACGTGTTTGGAAAGGAAGCCTCAGACGCCGACCTCCACTGGGAATTGCCATGTGTGCCTGCATTCCCTCTGCAGATCAGCATATTTCGCCGTATTCCGCTCCATCGCCTCATCACAGCGCGACTCCCAATGAACTGTGAGTTTAACCATCACCAGACACTTGTCGAGGCATTGTGTTGTCTGGGCCACACTTGGGAAAATCAGCCTTCGTTTCAAGTCAACCACCATCTCCTTTGACTGCGCACAATCTAGGGTCGATGCTGCTGGCGTCTGCTGCTTCTTGGCGGTTTCCCCTTCCTTTACAAACTGCATCTTCCCGGTTTTATTTACATTCCACTTCTTTCGCCTCTCCCTTTCCACTATGTCTGCCAGTTCTTGGAGGACCATGTCGTGTCTCCTACTGTATCTTCCTTATGTAAGGACTGTCTTGCAAGATGATAGTGTATGCTCTAGCGTGCCTATCTTTCCACATCAGTCGTGGGAGAAGTCCATTCTGGAATAACCAGGCCTTGAATTTGCCAGGTAGTCCGCTTCTGTCATTCTGCTTCAGCCCTTCAGTGACCTGGTTCTTGATGCGCTTGATGTTGTTTCCATCTTGGAGTGTAGCATCATACGACTTCCCAAAGCATTTAATGGGGCTGTCCATAATCGATGGTATGTCTTCTTCTTGCACCGTCAGATTGAATTTCTTGGTAGGATGGCCTTTCCTGATAACAAGTGCTCTGGACTTCCTGGGTTTGAACCTCATTCTAGACCAAGTCGCTGCCTCTTCTAGGGCCGAAATCATCCACCTTGCTTGAATGTGGGTCTCCGTTGTCAGAGTGAGGTCATCCATGAATCCCTTAGTTGGAACTAGGTAGATTCCTGTTGCTGCTTTTGGACCACGTATCTCTCTCTTCGCCGCATTAATGATGAAGTTCATACCCATCACACACAGGACCACAGAGATCCTGTACATCCTGTGTCAATACCTTTCTCCAAGCTTTGTTATGCTGTTGTCTGGTTTCCCACAGCAAAACGTAGCTAAATGCATCTGTTGTAGTCTTTTACCAGGTTACAAACGTGTTCTGGAACATGATACTGCTCAAATGACTTCTCAATCAACTGTTAACTAAGGCAAGTGTTGATACTGTTTTATACATTTAATAGAAATGTGTCCCAGACAATTATGTCCCCGCACCACATGTTTGGACATACTCACTGCATATTGGATACACAAACTAATTGCGTTACTTTTTCCAAAACAGACACGTAAAATAAATTCCTTTCTTATCAATAATCGACAAATTAAGGTAATTCAGCTGTAAAAGTTTGAGCGAAATCTGCAAATCAGTTAAAGAAGTTAAAAAAACTACACACATTTTTGGACGATATATTTCATAGTGGACAAAGATAGAAACCAATCGCAGCTTTGATTCCGTTTATAACAATCAACTTAACATATTGCGATTAAACTGTGAAAGTGTTAGCGGGACCCAAGCAACAGTTTTACAGGGATTTAAAGGGTAAACATTTGGGACAAGATATTCAAGAGAAAAAAACAACAGAGAAATGTCAACAATTGTGCCAAACCTCGTCTAAGCTAAACCTCCTTTCCTTTCTGCATATTAAGTTTATTCAAGCCTAACAGTTAGATTGAAATCCACAGAGAAGTTTAACCAGAAGTTAAAAACACAAGCTTTAAGACAGACAAAGGGCCATATTTCTGATAAAAATCATAACGGCCAAAATGCCAATTTTTACGATCATCTTTACGTTAAGGTCATTCAATTGTGACAATTGACCGAGATACACCCCAGTAAATAAAGAGTAGTTTTAAAAACACGCTTCTGACAAACAAGAGCAAGGCTCCATCAAGAATGTCAATGAAACAGAATCCTGCTTTTAAGTGCGGGCATTTGGCAAAATTGTCGCCTTTGACGA
This sequence comes from Dreissena polymorpha, assembly GCF_020536995.1. Taxonomy (NCBI): domain Eukaryota; kingdom Metazoa; phylum Mollusca; class Bivalvia; order Myida; family Dreissenidae; genus Dreissena; species Dreissena polymorpha. The sequence goes on from NC_068364.1 coordinate 86,203,297, forward strand.
CTTCAAATTATGCTTTGCATCATTTTGATGCAGACCTAACCACAAGGCAAACATGAAATGTAATGTATCTTACACGAAATAATTTGTTAAAGTTAGCAATATATACTTAAAGCGTTACCAAGCGTTACTAAGAACAATTTGTAGCAATCGAGAAGCATTGACCCCTGAACATTGTATTTGACCCTTGAACATGTCGAGCACTAGTTCATTTGAATCCTGATTTTTAAGCTTAAGAAATGACTTTTACTCCGTGGGTGCAGTGAACAAACGTCCAGGAATATAACTTTATTTTAATGAAAATCATACAGAATGAAAAACATTTACATATTTAATTATTTGAAGGTTACATCAACATTTAACGAACTGGTCGCAATCTTTAGGTACATTACAACGAAAAAGAATAGCGACTTAGCTGGAACTGATATTTAATCATAAGCATGTCCCCGAAAAAAACGCCTTGTTTTAGTCCACTATAGTCGAGATTTCTTTCAAGGAAAACGTTATAACATTGCTCATGTCTCCATATAACTAATTGCCATAAAGACCAGTTGCCGTGAAACTTCAAACATGGCATTGATATTGCCATAAAAACATGATTACAAAATTCATAAAGATTGTGTCATAATCATGGCTTTTAAAGTGGTACCAGGTTGTTGTTTTTCAGATCTGATCTGTGATCTTTTTTTACGCACTTGCCCCTGATTCGGATTGCCCTATATGTTGTCAAGATACATAATCTGACCAAAAATCATACAGTTTTAGTTTTGTTAGATTTGAACTGGTTACATTGTTCATACCGGTGACCTAGATTGAAACGTGTCATAGATAGTTTTTACATTCTGACCAAGTGTCATAAAGATAGACACGCATGTGGATTCTATAACGAAAACAAGTGTTTTTTCTTGGATTTGACCTGGTAACTTAGTGTTAAAAAAATCGCGAAGATTGGAACTTCAGCATTGATATAAAAACACAATTGTCAACGTAATTTTTCAAAAATATGTCCACTGCAGTGGTAGCAAGCAAAAAACTTGAAAATTAATGAATAAAGAAGATGGAAAATCCGACATTGAATAAACCTACAATAAAAATTATCATTCTTGTAATACATGTTAAACAACACACATACAGCACACATTTGCAGGTTGATTGGATGAGATATCTATTGACGGTGGCTACTAAATAGCAGTCATACATTATACTATTTATATACAAGTTTAAATGACATGTAGATCAGGAGATTGTTACTGCGATTACTACTTTGAAAGTATCTTCCTTTACCGTGTATCTAGTTTTACCGCTCTACCATGGCCCATATCGGTGCTGTGCTTCCTCATGTGCTGAAATACAAACATAATATTCTGGACAACATTTTGACAGATTTAGAGCTTCACTTAATAAAACTCGAGAGTTGTTAACTCGCAGATTTTGTTTTAATATAACAGCAACGGAAGTTATCCAATGCCACATTGCAGACTATCATTACATTTATGAAACTATACACATGTTATAAATAATTACTTGATGAACACACAATTATAAAATTTTAACATGAACAAACCTTGAACGTAAACTTAACAATAGCGTTGTGCAGAACTGCAAAAACTTCTAAAATTATCAGCAAAACTTCAAAAATTATAGATGTAAACTACATTGTAAAGAAATGTGAACAATAAATGAGAAAAAAAAGTTCCAAAATCAGAGACCCGTATGTTTAGACTTTAATTTGTGCAAATTAAATACAAGAACTGTACTGGCAAAGTTTCTCATAACAGTTATTATTAAGACCATCATATAATATTATTGTGTCATTTGGACCCAAATGTGACCACATACGACACTGGTATAACGTAAAACATCCTTAATTAGGGTGTACATGTTACTGTTGCATCAGTTTTTTTTAAATTTAAATCTGGTTGTTTGTTTTTTTCGAAAAAAACAATGCATTTTTTGTTTGTTTAGTGTTTACAAGTACACATAGGAGAGCGAACTGTATAAGACCTACTGGAAATAATCAGGATACTTACTTTTATTTGTCTCGTCATAGTGACGACCAACAGGAATATAAACTATATGACTAATATTGGCCAGTACACTGGTATATTAAACGCTTAAAAAAAGGACCAAAATATTGCTATGCACACTGCCAAGGTCCCATATTACCTGAAAAACAAGAAGTGTTTTTACTTGTCAAACAATGCATTCCTTTTTATTAGATGTCTCATGTCAAGTGAATAATGACAACAAATTAGACGAGTAATATGGGAGGCAAACATGCGGAGTTTTATTAAAATAATTAAAAATACAAGTGCAGAAATTATTTTACAAAGTTTTTGTTCATAACTAGTTTTACAATTGCCTATTTGATAAAACTGAAACATTTTTGACTATACCAAATACCATACCTATTCATCATTTCAAGCAAGTGCATATCAAGAGTATCAAGTTTATTGCAACAGTTTGGTCGCTTCTTCCAATTGTTGAAAAAAAAGTGTGGCATTCACACTAGAACGCATTGGGCTTTAACAAAGTATAAACAAAGCTCATATAAAGTTTTGTTTTGATACAGAGAAACCGATTGTCAACTTTAAAATTACAAGTACACACGTACAATAATGTAATTTTCGAAATGCGCAAAGTTCGCGGTCAATAAGGTCTCCGAATGATAGCAAGAAATACATGAACACAATGTCTTGATATCCGTCTTAGGTTAAAACACATAATATAAACAACTTGTATATATATATATATTAAGTTTCATGTTGTTATGCAGAAACATGTGAGTCTACTTTGCGACACAAAGACTATATATGTACACCGATGTTAAGCATCCAAACGGGTCTAAGTTCAAGGGAATGTTATTCTGCAAATAATATAGCGACATACCTTAAAATACCTCTGCACTTCTACAAAGTATCAACGAAATAGTTATTTTACAACCTTTCAAGTCATATGGCAGGTACAGTACTAAGACACATCCTGGACAAGCGATTCCGATATTGCCTCCTTACCCCTATGCTAGTGGGCGTGTAAACGTTTACTCTAACCAACTGTTGTAACTTTAATAACAATATAATTGTTGATGATATAATGTAACTGTTATTATATCCAATATCCAATATATCCAATAAATAGTAATTCTATTAAGAATTCTCAATCATGCGTATTTGTTCTTTACGTGTAAATATTGTTTTAGCTAAAAAGGTACATTACAATAAAAATATATAAACTGCTGTTTGTTTTTCTTACCAGAATTTGACCTAAAAAAAGGCGCTTAAACTCGTCCATGATTGGGGTAAAGGACCTTCCTCTTAAAACAGAAATAAATATGTATGATGGTCTCTAGTTCACAGCACACATTGTTATTTACATGCATTTGTATGCCGCACCATTTGGGTCAAAAGTACAAATACGCCAACAGCTAAAAATAGATGTCACCACGGTGACAAAATTGTTACCGCAGTGACAATTTTGTCACTGCGGTAACAATTTTGTCACCGCAGTGATATCTATTTTGTCACTGCGGTAACAATGTTGTCACAGCAGTGACAAATTATAACTGTTGGTATATTTTTATACCTGCTGTTATATTTAGTTGATTGGGGCAATTTTCAACCATTTTCCTCGTTACAAACCGAGATTTTTTCAAGAAAATAATTAAATATTTAACAATAGTTTAAAATAAAATCAAAACGGAAGAATAAGGATAGTTTATAAGTTTATTCATATGTTTTTCATATGTTTGTGTCCTTTTGTCCAAAGTATCACCGCAGTTACAAATATATCGCCGCAGTGATAAATTTATGACCGCAGTGACAAAATTGTCACCGCGGTGACAATTTTGTCACCGCGGTGATTTCTATTTCTAGCTGTTGGCGTATATGTACTTTTGACCCAAAGGGTACGTCATACATTTGTGGTATTCTGTAGCAAGTGAGTCAGGCAGATGGCAGGTCCTCGACATGGTTAGCGTTATGGTAAAAATAATTATATATAAATTTAAATGCAATTTTCATTATGATATTCTTATTTTTAAATTTCATACATTTTTCAAAACGTCCATTACATGAGGAAAGGAAATTAACAAAATAGAGTTTCACAAAGTCAATACAAGCATTTTGATATAAAATCCCGCATGTCCAGTTGTATCATTATCACAACTATGCATATCATTTCACTGCTGATACCGACCTGGTCTTGTCCCATAGTTGGATGAATCGTTGGGGTCAGGAAATCTATGAAGATTTCGAGAAGATAGATTCCCAAGCCATATAGTACTAACAACCAACCCTGAAAGTCAAGCGAAATATTTAGTAAAGACACAACTAATTTGCATTAAATTCACGGCACAATATCTATAAGACAAGCAAATACAAGAGCTTGGTTGCATTTAAAATGTATCATTAAACATTATTTCATGCAATTTACAACAAAGTACCGGTACATATCTTAAAACAATAATGATGGAAACCATATGCGGAAAAAGTATAATGTGTTGAACAGGGAATTGGTATGAAAAAGTGAATAGATGTTTGACAACTTTCACAATCCTTTGAAAATAGTTGTTTCTAGTGTAAGTTACTAAATGATTTGAACCGCGCTCTTGGAAAACATGCTCAATGCATGTGCATAAACTGTCGTCCAAGATCAGCTTGTGAATTCCACATAGACAAATCAGTGACGAAGCTTGAATAGATTGCTTTGTTTAATTAAAAAGTAAGTATTTTTAAACGAAAATCCAGTCTACGCTAATCTGCAAAAACACACAGATGCCCAATTTTGCAAGAGGTCGCTTCATTTCGTATGTTCACCTGTAGAACATAGACTCTTAGAAAGAAGAACGCAAAGAAGTGTGACTGTCTATCTGAAAGGGACAGCTTTGCCCATTATATTCTGCAGAATCTGAAATCAAACCAAGAAGTCAGTTTTCAAAAAGTCAGTGATTCGCTAAGCAATTTACAATTTGATATATTAACTTATCACACATGTTAATAAATAATTAATTGTAAACATCGATAACGTTTGATCACATGGGCGTTTTGTTTTTAAAAACAAAGTTGTGATGTGACATAACAATTACTAAACCGCTGGGCCTTGTTGTTTCAGTGGAATAGATCGCCTACCTAAAAGCATTATATTTCCCTAACCACAGTTGTTTAAGCTATTATTTATTGCAAGCTTGGAATGATAAACAAATGACATGTCAAGAAATTTAGTGTTCGATATTTTACAAGATAATTAACTTCATTTCACAAACGCTTTCAAGTACATTAATTTTGTAGGCAATCTTTGGGTACATGTATAACCTATAGACACACAATAAAAACACAATACCTCTATCCAATCGTAAGTCATGGAGCAGAAACAATTGTTTAATTTTAAGTAACAGTGACTTTGACGAAACTGGTCCCAAATGGAACTCCACCCCAAATAAGTACGCGTTTGATCTTTATAAAAGCGCCGACGGTATTGAACGGCAGTTGGCAAGGGAAGTTTCTGCCAAAGTAAATGTTAAAGGGACAGTTGACTGAATGAAAATCTAAATGGGTATAAAAAAGAAGTTTTTTTAAAAATAAGTACAAATAAATGAAACACTTATCAAGGGAGCTTGGTATTTTGCGAGCAATTAATTGCCCGGATGTAAATATTATTACTGAGTGGCTGGACGTTTATGTATGCTCTTGTTTTATTGAAAATATGAAGAAAATATCTCATAACTAGTAACGGCTCATTTTAGATATTTGTACTAGGTAATATAACGGTATCATTTCATTATTAAAGACTGAACGACTTTTTCATTCGGAAACTAAGGTCAAACTTACATGTTTGTTTTGCTTGTTTTGAATGTTACTCCTCATTAAACTGTTACGATCGCTACATATTCAGTTCAACAGAAAGAAATAATTCGTTGTAGCTTTGTCGTTGTTGGTGTTATATTTACCGACCACGTTACTGACGCAAAATATTATATGCACGCCGTGTTTGCGGCACATATTCTGAAGATTATCTTCTTTATTTAAATTAATCAAATAGTTTTAAATAATACGCGACACAATTGGCAGATTAATATTCAAACGTTATTTTGGCCCCCTTTCTTGCTCATAAAATCTCAAGGTAAGATGTTTGCCGTCATCAAGTTTAACGATATTATAGCCCTTAAGAATTCGCCAGTGTTGTGAAAGTAACAAGGCAACTATTTATCCGTTTAACGTATGTAATTGCAACATCAAATACGACAACACACAACTAAGTATGCAAAAATTTAGCTTTTAGTATTAGGACCAACTATATTGTAAAATATGACATCCATTAAACAAGTTGTTGAGCGACAATTATTATATAAAATTCTCGTACACATCCACCTGTTAAAGGAAACAATTTACAGATTTTCATTCTTTTTCAAATGTCATTAAATATGACTTGTGACAAATACATAACGTTTTATTTATATTCTAAACTAATTTTAGTAGTAAGAAAACAAAGTTGAATAAAAAAATCAAGTCTTCACCGGATTACGAACCTCTGTCGTCTGGCAGCGTTAGTGCCTAGACTATACGTGATGTTTATCGTCTGCGTAAGCGCCAACGCTGTCATGAAGATTGATGTCGGCATCCGTGAATTGTTCACTTCAATAATGTTCAAATACTTACCGACAATTTGTATAGATAATCTTTCAGTTTAAATCAGTTATGAAAATAATTACTCGATCTTCTCAATAAATGAACAACGGACATATCTGTTTGATACAATTTAAAAAAAAAAGAAAACAGACGCTAACATACACGTCAAGCCAATCAGAAAAATGGTAACAGCGGCGTGTGTTTGCTAACATCCGGGCATTTTTTCAGACCACAAAAAATACCGCGCGACTGTGAGAAATGTTAATGATTTTCAATTCGATTGTCTTTGGCATACTGCTAACAGCCTAACAAATCATAGCTCAATACGACCATCCAAACAAACGCTATTTAGTGAAAACTAATTTTCTATTTAACTAACAGAGACCTTCAATCCAACTGGTCCCAAATGCAGTAGTAGCATAGGTCTGCATGTAAGTTACCTACAAGCAAACTTAACAAAAAAACCTCGGCCCAAATCAAAATTAAATAATCGGAGACTGTTTGTATTTCATTAACAGTGACCTTGGCCCCAAAAGCATCAACTTTATCCCTTGCTAGTCCTTGTAGTATAGTGCAAACTGTTCCTCCATTTTAAGCAACAATGACATTGAACTTTACCAAACTGTCACACAATATAAACAATCGCCTTTTTACGATGGGGATGACTTATTTGGGGACCTTAGCTATGATGCGCTCTAATTTGTTATAACACTTTTCAATCTCTTCGTAGTGGTAGTCTGGTGTTGGTGCGTAGACCTGAAAAATGGTGATGTTATGATGTCTGCCTAGGGTACGAATGGAGATGAACATTTTGGAGACTGTGATACAACTGACGCTTTTGACTACCTCATTACTAACGCTGAAAGCAATCTCAGGGCGATGTTTGGAATTCTCCCCGCTGTTCCTTCGTCTATTGATGTTTCTCCGAAGCCTTGCCACCTGACCTAGGTTAATCCGATAATGTCCCAGCGGTAGCGCTACAGCTCATGCGTCGGTTCTTTGATCTTTCTGCACACATGGAGTGTTTGTTCGTTTCATGTCCCAATGGTTTTTTCATTTGTTGCTTGATCGGTGTATTAGCTCCAGTTGAGAACATCCACCATGACGACTGGAGTGTGTTGTCGTTTCGTGCAAAAAGGATAACATAGATTTTGAAAAGTAGATGGGTTTTAAAATTGGGTGTACATAAAATTGAAGCAGCGCATTGGGTTAAAAATATGGATAAAACAGAATATGAACGTAGTATAGGTTAACAAATTAGGAGATGGTTAAGTGCTTTCGTGTAACATCAATCCGACGACATTGCAGGTCAAAGGCTATCTAAGCTGCAATTTCATACTCACCATTTAGTGTTTACTAAAATATCTTTAAAATGAAGTTGAAACCTCAGAAAATGATAATTACACTTACATTTTGCTCGTAGTCCTACTGTTCAACAAAATGCACTGTTCAAACCTTAAGTTATCCTTTTTCATACCAATTCCCTGTTCAACTTTTCTGTAATCCACAAACATAAGCGCTGTTCAAATTGTGTCCATTTCTTTTTTCAACCGAAAGAATCGTTCAAATTTGGTTTAATCCACATTTAAAACCCAAAGCGTAGTTCTTCTTGAATGGGCTCGGGAATTGGGTTATCGCGCTTAATTTCCCAACCCTAATGGCGCAGAGTGATAAATAAAAGCAAAAAAAATCAGTACAGGAAATACCTGATGACTTTATTTGTGGTTAGAATTTGTAAACTTGACATGAATAATAAATAATTATATAAAACAGAGAAACAACTTCTTTGTTTAAAAAAATATCTATTCACTCAACGTTTCAGTCAATTTAGACCTTCATCAGGAGTAAACATGTTGTTATAAAATAAAGGAAAAATCTAAATTTATTAAACTTAACATGACCAATACAACTTGGAGAGGCTTTCCGTATTATTATTATCAGGTTCGAGCCCTGTTGAGGTTTACTTTTTTTCCTTTAAAAAAAATTGTATACTTAATTTTTTACAGGAGATTTTTAGTTCAATTGTTTTAATTTATCAATATAAAGCATTAAAAGCATTTAATGACAAGCTTCAATACATGCCAAAATCTGTTGGACGGCCCCTTTAACGTGCTTGACAAGTCTATTTCATTCCTATAGACAACATGAAATAATAACCAAGTCAACTACGTTTACATTTTCAAAAAACAAACATTATGATTAAAACGTTCACATTTAATAAACACAATCATTTATGAGTTCTACAGTAGTTCATATACGAACTTCTTAGAACTATTTTCGAGTCAACGTACCTGACACTTTTTGACAAAACAATTAATTTTCACAAAACAAACTACATAAACTGCCTTTTGCTTTTGCTACAAGCAATTGACTATTGAAAGTGGTGTCAAAATATGTAACGGGCATCTTCAAGTTTAAACTGACTTTTGCATTTGCTGCAAGCAGTTGGCTCTTTGATTTCACGTACAAACTGTTCGAATTCAACATCTTGTACGTCATCTCTTAACGGCCACGTAAACAAATCTCCTTTCCCTTGAGTTTCCTCCATGAATAAAACTGTCGCCTCCTGTTTATCATCATCAACCTTGAGAAGTTTCCCTGGGTAGACAATATCATCCAACTTAACAAGATAGTATTCGTCTTCAGTGCTCCAGCTAGGATTTGAAAAGGGCAGGGGGGGGGGGGCTTTTTGTCAAAAGGGCACGTTCAACGCGCAGTATTTTGTCAAAAGTGCACTTTCAAAAGCGCTTGCGTCTCTGGAATGCTTCCTGTTGCTGCTGCATGTTCATTTATATGTTTTTAATAATTGTTAGAATATATTATTCCCATTATTATTAAACCACTCAATGTCTACAATGAGGAATAAATTAATAACAATGAAATAAGAGATTCATTACCGGTAATTATCATAATTTATTTTTTTTTTAATTAAAAAAAATGTAAAGGGCAGGGGGAGGGGGGCACCTAGGAAGGGCAGGGCGGATGTTCGGAGGGGCAGGGCGTGGAACCCTTCAATTTAGACCTAGCTGGAGCACTGGTGTTTGACTGGTTTGATCAATGGGGATTCATTTTCATCTGAGACTTTGGGTAAAAAATCTGCGATATGTGAAGAGACATTTCTGTCTGCGCACATTTCAGGTATGTTTAGCTTCTGTATTTTTTTCTGTTCTCATCGACATTTCCTTCATGATCTATCAACTTCCGTTTAGGTGAACATTTGCGTAGGCTGGCTTGGTCACTTACATTGTGTTTTTCTGGTACAGTGTCTATTTTCCAGTGTCCACAGTATTCGCCTTTTGAACAGGCTGCACAGTAATATGAAACCTTGGCGGTATATAACTGATTGTGTGCAGCAAATAATGCATGCAACTTTATGGTTCCTGAAACAGAATTCGGTTTTTCATCTCGAGTTATTTTGCTGTGGTTTCATACTCAGTTCCATTATAAAACACAGTCATACTCGATGCTTTCATGTCAATGACTAGTTTTTTTCAAGATCGTGACCACTACTGTGAAATTATGGTTTGTGATATCAGAAACAAAAAAAATCAAATTATTGTGTTTCAGCTCTTCTTCTTTATAGTAAGCAACTACCGTGTGTAGTGTAACTCCTGTGCTGTTCCAATAAGCGCTTTGAAATTCGTCGGCTTTGCTGCATGTAAAATTTTCTGCAAAATCCATATGGATCAATATTTCATTTTTTGGCAAGTTGGTTTTTAGATTTCTTATGGCAGTATATTGCGTCTTCACCCTAGAAACATGCTGTAAGAAATATCGGAACTGCAATTGTGTATGTTTGATTATACTGTTCTTTTGTGTTCTTGGATTTAACTTATTTCATTTTCTTCTTCTCCTCTTCTTCTACGCGTTTCAACTCCTCAAACTCGACTTCTGTGTCATCCTGTATTTTATTGGTTAGCATATCTGTCATGTCCTGTTCAGATATTTTCTTGCTAACCGTTTCTGGGTTTGGTGAAATATCAATTCCTACAGAGCGAATGCTTTTAAATTTCATAGCAAAATAGTAAAATGTTAATGTTTGCTGCATGAACATGTATTTCAGGTTATCAGCTTTGTCAAAAGTATATATTTAGGATGCAGGCAACAAAAAAACGATTTTGATATTTTGGTATTTGGGTTTTCAGCACAGAACTCGTGTCGCTCCATGAAGTTGATCACCTCCCTTTTGATGATTCTTTCTCTTTCCAGGAAATTTCTTCTCTTGGGAATAGCCATCAATGCCTTTGCAGTGGCCCGTCTTAGTACTTTTCTCGAAATCCCTGTTTCTTTACTTAGCGTGGAAATACATTTGTACTTCTTAAGGATATTGCCGCTCACAATATTTGCAATTGCCTTGCCTGAAAGGACTTTCAGGCCTGGTCACAGACCATTCCTCAGGCTAAATATAACAGTCTAGTTATGCATTCTACAAAGATTTGCCCTGTGAGTGAAAACCAAATTGTTACTATTTTTTTTACTCTCAGCTACAATAATGATCAAATTTATGCTGGTTACTTTTTCCTGTAGTGTTTTGTAAGAAATCATGGTATTTTGCAACAAAATTTAAGAAGAAAACTTGAACTTTTATCTACTCAAAGTTAAAATGTGCAACACAATTCTCCAGTTTTATTAGAAGTGTATGTGGGCTTATCAGTAGCCTTTTTTTTAATCAATTCTTATATACTGGGAGTATGACAGCAAAATTCAAGATGATAGTACTGTCAACTTCAGCCGAGGTGAAGCCATGAAATTGTAAAGATTCATCAATGTAGAAGAAAAAGCCATGTAGTAAAATATGTCTTGTTTGTCTTATTGGTTAAACTTGTGTCATTCAAATTTGACAAATTGTATTTAACTCACATAAAATAATATTAGCCGAAGTATACTGTATCAATGTATGGTGATGTTGTCATACTCCTCAATTTGTGCCTGTTCCAATGAAATTATTTTTCTGAAGTTTACAAATTACATTTCGATGCTTGTTGTTACAAATATAATTATGTTAAATAAAATACCAGTGTAATATTATTGATTAAAGTTGATTTATAAATTATCAAACAATACAGGTGTTTTTTTTCATTAATATGCAAGATGTTTCTTTAAAAATGAAAAATTATTTATTTCATCTTAAAAAGATTCATAACGCTATGCATGGCAGAACCCCATTGCTCATAATTTTGCTTCCTACATCAAACTTGGTGTGAACATTATTTTAACACATTATTTCATTTTCGATATCCTTAAACATATTATTCTTAATTATACTAGAAAATCAGTAAATTGTTTGATTTTAAATCATAATAACTTACCTTATTCAGTTATTGTACAAAGAATGTCCAGTGCAATATAGTAATAAGTGCACTTTTTACAGTATTGCACTAAACATATTTCAGTGTCAAATGAAGTTATCTGCAAATTCATCAAATATTATATTACTTGGTAGCAATATACTGAAATACATTTTATCTAATATATTTTTAGTTAAAAAACTGTATAAAAATGTTAACAGTGTTAGAATCAAAGCTCAATCTTTTATAACAATCAGTTTTTTACTCTCCTGTAAAATTGTAAAATACGGACTTATCACTGTTTTACACTAAGGTGGTGATATAGAATGATGTTTTTTGTTATACAGATATATAACATATGGATATAACCAATAATGCAAATGATGTAAATTGTGTGAACAAATAATTTACAAACTTTTCAAAATTGTGAACAAAATATAGTCGCAAACTTCTTTAAATTGTATATATTTGAGTCGCAAACTTGTGAAAAACGACCACATAAGAAGGAAAAACTGCATTGTTATGGAGTACACTTGTTAACATAATAATATCTTTTCATATATCAGTTTTTTTCAGCTTTTTGAGCCCATGGCTTTGAAATGGGGAAATTTATCGGAATGTTCAATAAATTGTGAAAATTCATTGGCATTTAAAACTACACGAACGATTTCGACAAACACCACAAACAGTATCATGATCAACAGTTTCACACATAATAAGCTCACACAAAGTTTTCAGTCACACACTTAATTCCGTAGTTTTCATGGCACTGAAGTAATCGACCCTTGAGTTCAATGGTTCAGAATCCAGAGAATCGGCCTCATGGGTGCAGCTTCTCATGAGTGAGTCAAACAGCGACTGAATCATCGTGCTGCCTGATGATGTGCAGTGAGTTCATGGTGTTGAAGATATTTTCGAATTGTGCGACATATTTGTTTTCCATTCAGCTGAATCACAAAACGCTTGAATTTCATTGCAAATAAAATAAGCGGCTGAACAACAAAGATAATATGGGGCAATCTCCATGCAGAGTTGTCGTTCCTTGCTCTCACATACAACCTCTGCCATCACAAGAAAATCATACCAGATTCGGTAGGACGTTATTATTTTTGTGTAAGTGTTATATTATGAAAAGTAGTATCATTCTCTTTCAGATTTTCAACATATTGAATTAGTTAAGGTTCATAATAATAAAATAAATTACCTAAATTAAAAAAGTAAAAATAACGACGGAACATTTTTTCGAATTGGTAAACATGGCGTTCACTTCTGAAATAACGAGAGCTTTTATTGAATTTTGTCCATCTTTTCAGCCTAAAGCGAAACAGTTAAATGTTTGGAACATTTTTTAGCAGTGAGAGACATTATTGCTTACCTTCCTGTAGGTTCGGAAAGAGTTTGGTGTATCAGATAATTCCAAAGTGGTTGTCAATTGTGAAAAAAGATGAACCGCAAACGACGATATTAGTCATCTCTCCATTAACAATCATTCAAAATGAGCAGATTGAAACTCTGAAAAAAGTATGATGTAAAGGCCTGTAGGCTTTCTTATCATGAATGTGATGGAGAAGTAGAGGTTACGTCAACATCTAACAGCTTTAAGTATTACACCTATAGCTACCATGCATTATCATTATTAGAAATATTATGAAGACTTCTTACCAGGAGACTTTGCATGCCCTTTTGTGACTATTTTATACCCATATTTTCAACAAAATAAAATATATATGTACCTTTTTGTTTGTGGCATTTTAACATCTCTTTTTGTGTGGAATGTATGTATCCCGGAAAAGTAACCTTTTGAAAAAACCCACTAATCTTTTGGTACAAATAAATCTGACCCATTTATAGTACTTTCAAAATCACACACGGTATCAACAGTTATAAGTTAAGATATCATTAGTTGATATAATGGACCAGCGTTGTTTTTACCGGTATGATAAGTGTGTTTTTTATACAATGATCATAACCTTCATATTACATTAATTTTAAGTGGGGGAATTTAACACTTTTAGTAGATCCAGCAAAAATTGTTAATAAGTACATGTAATTCATTGTATGACGTATTTCAAATTTATTTTTAATACTGCTAGAATAAATGATATTTTAGAATAAATTATAGATATTTATATAACATGTATATGCTTTGATGTACTGATATAATACAATTGTAATTGTATTTATAGTCAGTAAATATACCATATTATTATTATTCAAGAAATATAACATATATATAATAATCGATAATTATACCAGTAAAAGTAGTACCATATTACTTCCACTCGGACTTGACCAAGAGTGAAAGAAGAGTTATTATTTACATCATATAACCTGTAAGTTAGCAACTATTGGTATATTTATTTACAGCTGATGGAGAAAGATATGATCCAGAATATTGCAGAAGGGGAATTCGCAATTGTGTTTGCTCATCCTGAAGCACTTCTTAACACAGTCAGTGGAAAAGACTTGCTGAGCAAAAGACAATTCATTGATCATGTAAAAGGGGTAGTGATAGATGAATGTCACATTGTAAAAGAATGGTAAGTAACTAAGTAAGATTCAAGATTTTATTAACAGAATTTTTAGAAGGCCGATTGCCCATGTTAACAGATTTGAATACATGCAATATGATAATAACATTAATAGACATATATACATTATTTTAACAAGGACTTGAAATTATGATTAAGCGAGGTTACAAAACGTTTTAATTAATAATAACCTAAGTAGTACAAGCAGTGTGCGAAATTCAAATTTTAAAGTAATATCCCAAATTTATTTACACATGTATAGAAAAGTTAAATTTCTTACTAGCCCAACTATATACATTTTTTAAATTCCCAATACCTCGAAAGGATTTTCACTAGCCAAAACCCTTCAAGCTAGTGCGAATTTCGCACACTGAGTACATGAATCAATAAATAATTTACATCAGGAAATACATATGGACTGTAATTATATTTAAGAGGAGTACTCATACTTATCATTACATAAATTAATGCATTAATTTTAACATACATTTACTCTTTAAACTAAATCTTATGAGGCGTAAACAAGAACTCGCACACAAATACTGTTTATACAGGATTTCACATGTATTCACATACAAACTTAAAAACAGCAGTAAGTGAAGTAGGGAATATAGGCCCCATAGAACAGTCAAGACATATATCCTCTTAATTTCATATACAATTTATTAGCCTTTGTAGTTCAATGTAAGAACACTTCCCCTGCTCTGTGGGAAGAAATCTGGGTTCAACTCCCAGCAAATGCCATAATTTACACATGTGTTATTTGGAGGATAAAATGCTTTTGCAGGGCATTTGTTTTACATAAGTATATTTTGATCATTAATGTATTGATCATTTCTTCCAAGAATGATTCTTATTGGGGTTTTTTCCCTTTCATTATTTATGCACAAAAAAAATTCAATAGCTAAATATTAACCGTTGTGATGTAGGTATACATGTTTTATTATATATATGTACACCATTTTATTTGGATTCAGTCAACTTCATTTTTGCCTCATCTCAGCTTGGTTAGGATGATAGATGTGGGCTGGGAGCACTTTTTGAAGCCAGGAGAAGTCTTTAAGCTCGGCCAGTATTCTTCCTGGAGTAAAACAACATAAACAATAAATACAGTAGTCACAACTATTTTCTATACATAACAATTCTTGCTATTTTGTATTACTTGTTTATCTAGCATTCTTCAGTGTACTACTTTAATGATTATACAGTAAAAACAACAGATTTAAGGAAAAACATGCTTAAGCAGCTTTTCAGAAGAAAATTGTACATGTTATGATATCCGGTGTTTCCGTTAATTTGAAATCTGGAAGTCTCTGTTTTTTCCACTTTGAAGTGTTGGATTTGGGAAGTTTTGAGACTTCATGGGATGCAATTTCGAAAGTTTTTATGAACAAAACTGGGAGTAAATTACTCCCAAACTTCCTTTAACAAAAGCCCAGTCTACTCAATATAAAGACTATATGTTTTAAGAGTATTTTATTAAATTATAGTACCTGTACAAGAATTTTTTAGCTGATAGATAGATTCATGCTCAACCATAGACAATAAATAAAAAAACACTTCACACGTCAAACAATACCAGCACTCAAATAATTTGAATTTTACCTAACAATACACAGTAGGTGTTTGTCAAAGTGTCTCTGTGGTGATCATTGGGAAAGAACTTCCCTGGAGAAAGTGTTCCAAGTGATGGCATGGTGAAACTAGTGCTGAACGATTCTCGTTGTGCAATCTTAAATACAAATAGACATACACATGTTTTTGATTAACAACATTTTTGAACACCTTTTAATTGAGTGTTTTTTTCTGTATAAATTTAATTTGTTGTGTTTGGCACTTTGTATTAAGTGAATCAGAATCATGATATTTTTTTAGAAAGAATACCTGTTGTATTCATTCATTCATTTTAACTAATGAACAATGTTCTCCTGTACACATGTATAATAGTGTGGAAAGCTTCTGATACCATCAATGTGAACAAAAATGCATTACTACTAAATAGTATTATTTACTCAGTATATTGTTAACAGATCATGATATCAACAGTTTAGTGATGCTATTGTTAACCTCACCAATCAAACTAGACAAGAAGGGGTGTAATTTTAACCATTAGTAGCTCAACATTACCTACCCTGCTGAAGATGATATTTGAGGCAAACATGTGGAGGTCCTTTTTGTGTCTGTCCAGTGAATGATGTCCTGTTCTGACATAGATGTCCAAATTGTCACCCGTGATTTTGACAAGTGGGTTTTCTTAGACTTCTGGCGATGTTGTCTTCCAGCATTTCACCAGCTTCATCCAAAAGGCGCAGTTTGGATGATGTCAACATTGTCAGCCCCATGCGGTTGAAAAGTGTTAGTGCCTACCAGTTGTCAATTGTAGAAATAATCCATATATTAACAGTAAGAGAAACTAATTTGAAGAAGCCACTTTATGACTTAAAGTGTTCATTATATCATTTTATTTTAATCTTAAAACCTAAGAATGCTAATGGATTTATGCAGCAGATATTAATGATTTTGAATAGTATACAAACTCAAATGCCTTCAATAACAGATAATAACAATAATGGATAAATCCTCATTTTTGGGTCAGGTTCCAAATGGCAAAACAAATGTTTATCCATAGGCATATTATGTAATTAAATTTTCAGATTGTTGTGAAAAGATATAACATAAGTCCTGTTAATATTTTTGTGGTCAGAATTTGCATAAATACATAATTTGAACCACGCTGTTAAAATACTTTAACGACAAATTTAGTTTAATTCCCAACCTCAATGATCATATTCCTACAGTTGTAAAAACCAAACAAGGGCCATCTTTTCCTTTATTTTTTAGCTATGATGAGGCCCGATATATAAATATCCCCCATTTTTTATTCCTTTAAATTAGTTTTCTGTCTACAGCTCGTTTAACCCCAACATAAATCCCTGTCTTTAAAAAATGTGCTTGTGCCAACTCTAGAGCTTACCGAGTCATCCAAGTGCCCTTTGATGGATACAACTGTTGTGAGTCTGTGCCACGCTGACAACTTCTCATTCCTGGCATTCATGAGGATGGCATACTAGGCAGCAACAATCGGGGCAATCTTAATGGCTGATGGGTTTTTTCCCAGCTATTGCCATTGTGCAGAACAGGTCAAGGACGAACGGAAGGCTAAAACACAACAACAAGGCATGATGCATGTCACTTTTTTATTGTGATTTATTGTGAATAAGACCTGTCAACAGAGAGGAATACTGACAATTTATTTTGCTCTTATTTAAACAAAACGTGTAAAACGAAAAAAGAAACAGAACGCAATTCTAAATACATCCACTTCTGACAGATAAATATAATGAACAAGTTTTTTATATTCTGTATTCATCACACAAAAGTGAAAATGATGATCCAATAAGATAAAGTGGAAGCTTTCGTTCTAATCATAAACTCACACAAAAAACAAACATATATATAGTAATGTATACAACATATTAGAGGGAATTTTCACAATATAGAAGAAAACCTTTCAAAGACTTTTAAGATGCATAGTCATGATTGGTAGAATTTACACTTCATCGAGGTATTATTTAAATGTAAATGTTTAAGCAATGCCTACAGAATCCACTTTGATGAATGAAAATATCTTAAACAGAAGTAGGGTTATAACTTAGGAAGAACAGCTAGTGTGTTTGCACATTCAGGCGTGCTTTCATGTTCTTTTCATGCATAAAAAAATTACTTCTACTAGAGTTCTATGCACCCGATAGGATCAATTTTTACAGTTTCACATTGTTTGTATAGATTGCTTATTAATGTATGGTTACATTAAAGTCTTTACCTTTCTGATATTTCCTGTAATATTTCTTGAATAATGTTTTCCCCATTCTGCATCAACTGTGAGACACTTTTTTTCAGAAGAATGCTGTTATATGCAGCATTTCTAGAGGACCATCGTGCGCAGACATTGTTGATTTGTTCCAAGAATCTTGCTTGAACTCGATTGGATAATATCTACAATAGACCGATAGGTTACTGGTATATTAAATAACATAGTTGCTGTCTATTTACAGAAAAACGTTTATTGTGGAAAAGGGAAATTATCTGTATATG
Source organism: Dreissena polymorpha (assembly GCF_020536995.1). Taxonomy (NCBI): domain Eukaryota; kingdom Metazoa; phylum Mollusca; class Bivalvia; order Myida; family Dreissenidae; genus Dreissena; species Dreissena polymorpha. Next base: position 86,221,831 of record NC_068364.1, read on the forward strand.
TTCATAGCTGGTCCTTAGAAGAATACGTACAATTTATTAGGGATTATTCTACATTTCCTTTGAGGGAGGAATCAACACCAGTTCAAATAATTTGTAAATAATATAATTATCCCGCTCCTATTTTAAGCCCATGTTTTCATTCTACCATTTCTACGCCGTCTGCCTGGATTTCGATGAGACATAACATATTTTAATATAGTTCTAAACTAACTTTATTAGCGGGGCGCACTCGACTTTATTCTGTCCACTTTCCTAGTTATCAGTTAATAGTTTACACTTATAACTAACTTAGTTACAGGCAATTTCTAAGGCTTAAGGAACAGAAATAAAGAAACACTTTATATTGTAAGGCGCCATTGTTTTATCGTATCACGTGGCTCGACTATCATCACGTGGTTGCTTATGATGGCAGGGATATGATCCAGCTATGCTGGTTCCCGTCAAATCACTGCGCGGAGGTTGAATATGGGGCACACGAATAAGGTTACAGTATACTAAATACTTTTGGTGTTCAATGCTATACACTCTATAAAATGGAACGACTTTTATTTTAAGTCACAATTCTTTGTTTGGGCACATGCCATGACTTTATGTTTTAATATTTCTGTGTGCATGTGGTAGGTAAAACATTGTTGTATACTATAAGTTCAGTGTTTTGCGTTTAGGTTGGAGACTACTTGAGACTTTGACAGATGGCGCGAAACCCTCATAAACTGGGGAGAAGCCGGTAAAAAGATGACCTTAAAACTTTCTTACATACCGGATGACCGAATCCTTTAGTTAATGCTGCATAATATTATCAATACCTCTTATTTTGTATCGATTTTATGTACATATATATGTTTTGTACAACGCCATTGAATATAATTATATAAATAGGCGTTTCATCAAATTAGCAAGTTTCAAGTTTCAAGATGACCTATCTTTTTTTTATTGTTTAAATCAATTCGGCTTGGAATGTTCTTTAAGAAAAGGTATGGTTATGAGGGTGTCTACGCGCAAAACTTTGACTGTATTTTTTTAAAGTTATTGCTTTCATATAAAATTTGTTGAGGAAATATTTGAGTATATTGTGAGCATAATGCCGACATTATGATCGAGGTATAGTCTAAACCCCGTCCGAGACCGGATCGGACTTCGATTTGTTTAAATGCAAAACAGCCGATGCCATTAGCGCTTTTTCCGATTGGGAATTGTTTAGCAAAAAAGTATACTTTTTGCGATTGGGAATATAGTCAAATTTCGGCTATAAAATCGGGCAAAAACCCCTGCATTATTGCTTGACTTGTGTATAAACATGATAAAGGACATTTTTTGAAGTGTTTCTATGGCTAAATATGTCAATTGAACTGAATTGGTTATACAGGTGGCACTGGAAGACACCTTTTGAGTTGCATGTTTTGTCTATTTGTATGTTAGAAAATTTATACGTACAACAGTGTGTTTTTTGTTCAAAATTTGGATTTGGTATAGGACCCCATTCCCAATGGAAAAAAAATATTTATTTTTCCAAAGTGGGTCATACAAATGCCCAGATGAAGTTTTCCAAAATAAAAGAAGAAATATTGGTTTGGATCACAGCATTTTGTTTATCTCCCAGACAGGTATATAAGTTCAACCTTAGAAAATATAATACTGAAAACACCTATTCTCAATTTTGATGATTTTGTTTTGGCAAAATTATTACAATACTTTTATCCCATAGTAGTCAAAACACGCGAATTTTTCCAATCCAAAGGCACCGGACCCCATTTCCAAAATGGTGAAAGTCGATGTATAAGCGGTAAATGGCTTTTCCAATAATATCAGATGATTGCGTGAGGAATTCAAAAGCTGGTTGGAGCGTTCTTCAGAGTACCTTAAAGACATCTAGTACTGGTCCTACCAAGGAAACAAGCTTAAGACTGTCTAAATAAGTCTCAGGCTTTGGGTGCAATTTAGCTAAAATAAGGTGTTTCAACTAACGATGGCTAAAGCTTTTGAATATAGCATAAAATGATTTGACATAATACAAACAACGTGTGTTTTTTTCAAAACAATTTTGATTACAACGGATATCAATGTATAAACGTGAGGTTTTATCTTCTTTATAAAGTACCAGTAAATAGGCTGTCTCAATCGGGTAAAAACTACAAAATTCCACATTGCTGTCAGAACAAAATCACAAAGCAGTGTTCAACATGTTCTTTTGATGTCATTATCAGGTGTACCAGGAAGATGAAGTGGACACGATCCTCACAGTAACTTAGACGGAATGTTCAGCAGTGTTGGTGACACATGAGATGATGAAACAGACTTCAAATCAAATGTAGATATTGTATAATATAATACAAATAACATAATATAATATTCATAATAATATAATAATAATAATATAATATTCATAAATCTGTATGTAAATAGATGCATTTACTCTGATCTCAATATTTAGTCCTTGTAATACAGTACAGTTCTCTTACTTAACAAGGTAGTTATAACATGCAAAAAAACACACAAACAACAGTTAGAATAACAGTTAGAGTGGAACATTTATTGATGGGATGATTCATAATCTGTAAGTAGTGCATGGGTATAAATAATTATCGTAGAGAACACTTTTTTGGCAAGTTTTTGCTCATAATGTGGGCCCACTGAGGTATCTCTGAAGCAAAACTGATTGTCTACAAATTATTGTAATAATAAAAATACTGTTCAATTATTTTGTTTTTGTTTTGTGTATTCAGAGATGATGTACATACCACTCATTGGTCAGCCAGAAAAACAAGTTTGTGGGCAGCAGGAATGGAACTTAACCGGACAATGGACCTGTACTCAGCCTCCAAGAGACTTTGGTTGGGATCGATTTAAGTTTTGGATCTCTAACTAGGTTCTTGTTAAGGTAAGATAATATAGATATAAACAACAGTAATCCCTAATTTGCATGAAGTAAAAATATGGACTTAATGGTCAACTTTTTTAACATGACTTTAATTGTTTGATCTGTACTTGTTTGTTCTCAAGTGTGTTTTGTCTGTCAATACGTGGTAATAGTTCTGGCTTTGAAACCAAACCATAGAAGTTGAAAACAAAAGTTGGGCATGTGTGGTCGGTCCAAGCAATATGGAGTATATAATTAAGAATTTATGATATAGTTTAATATCCATGGTGCATTTAGGACAAGATTTCATTGCACGGAATAGAGGACCTTATTACAACAAGTTAAGCATAGTATAAGCAGTCACGTTTTGTTCAGTGAGTTAATCCATAACATTTACAAGTCTTTTATTCTTTCAATTATATCTTGATGTTCCCAGTCTTTAGCGTCAAATTGAGCTAAAAGTGGATACGTGTTTCATGAAGATATGCAGTTCTCAAGTTTTTGTATTACATAAGAGACCTCTTACCTTGAAAAATGTGTCATAATATGAGATTGAAAATCGGTACACTTGCCTAATTTTGAGTTGTTAACCTTGTACAGATTTATTATTTAATTTGACTACTCATGGCACAATCAAAACTGTTCTAGTTTAAGTAAAGGGAAGATATTCTAAGACTCTTAGATAAGAAGCAATGCTAAATATCTTTAGAGTAGTATTCATTTTTTCACAAATAATATCAATGCACAAAATGGTGGTTTTCTTAACTCTGATATCGTAAAACGCATATTTTATATTAAAATTAAATTATTTGTTTGGTTAAAAATATATTTTGGTTAGCTAAACATACATAGTACATTAACAATTTATACAAAACATAGAGCGCATACTGTTATTTTCAGCTGTCTTATGATTGTATTCATGAACATTAATATTTAGGATTATATGAAACATTTGTAGCTTAGTTTTAAGACCTTTTTTTAAGACTGGTTTCCAACTGTTAATGTAATTCTTAGATAAAAATATCTTATAATCAACAAAATATTGTAATAGTATATGAAAGGGTTTGTCCATGAATGAATTGGCGGACGTACCATAATAGATTGTTTTATACTAATAAACTACTATGACCATGTTTATGGTATGATGTCTAGGAATACGAATATGACTATGATCATGATTACAGGGCTTTATTTTCTTGATTTGGGGAAAGGGCCTGGCTTTCCATTTTGGGGAAAAAATATCGAAAAACTAAAAAGAGAAGAAATTTCCCAAAGAATGCTTGACATTTGGGGAAGATAACATCATTTAAAGAAATACTCTTAGGGGAAGGAGCCTGCCTTTATCTTAGGGGAAGGGGCCTTTATAAAGATGGGAAGTAAGTCCTGTATTATTCTGATTTTATTCTCATGATGATGTATATGATTCTTATGATGAGTATGAATTATGACGATGCTTATGATAATTAAGACTGTGATTATGGTTAAACTGATGATTATGATGATTGTCATTATTATTCATATTACATACAAATTCTATATTATATATCATTACATTACTATTGCATAATAATTAGTATCATTATTAAAATAAGTATTATTGTTATAAGTAATAGTATTTGTATTATTATAAGTATTATTATTATTATTCTAAGTATTCAGTATTACAGTGCCCCCGATAATAATTTGGGAAATAGGGTTTTGACCCATTGATTTTGAAAAATAGGGCGATTTCATTCTTGAAATAGGGTGAAATGAGTTATAAAAATGCATACCTTATAATCATTGCTGCTTTACTTTTGTTGAAGCCGCACATTTTTATTGATTTAATAAACACTGTAAACGATCATAATTATCTTTATAATAGTGATGTTTCATAACATCTTTAAAACTGTCCATAATATAAACTTTAAAACTTTTAAAAACCTTGATGTTTACTGAATCTTTGTAACTGTTTAACATATGGACTGATATTTTGGCGCAACAATCGCGGATGTCTTTCGACCTCTTTTAGACATATTTATTTCGCATCGTAATAGAAACTGAAGTACAGACGTTATACAATAC